>NC_048420.1:3725264-3750524 GCF_013103735.1 Etheostoma cragini | reverse complement strand
TTTTGGAAAATGGCTGCAATGAAACAAAGAGTGAAAAATTTAAAGGGGTCTGAATACTTTCCGTACCCACTGTAATTATAGGTAAAGATAGCAGAGCATTTGTTGTATATGTGCTATTATACAGTATGTCCATATAGAAAATAAATCAAATTAAAGATTTTTTAAAGAAACAGAAACAATACAATAATGGCATGTAGGCACTGGTACTCTCAGTGCAAAGCAGAAATGTACCTTTAACAATTGTGAAAATACCGCAAAGCTAACAAAAGACAACACCCTCAGTTTAGGAGACAGAATACAATCAGTAGCAGATGTGTTTCTTTGTATCTGGGTATAAAAGTTGAAAAAAAGAGAGTGTGTGTGTGTGTGTGTGTGTGTGTGTGTGTGTTTGAGTGTGTGCGTTGGTTGTTTTTTGTACAGTATGTTTTTTTGTATGTACAGTAGTCTCAGAAATACCTTGGAGCCAACAAGTGTGTACAGCCACTGGATTGTCTCAATGTGCCCAATGACACCGTTCATCCCGTCTACATACAGCATGATCTGCCCCAGAGCTGAGAAAGGGGACAAAAATGAAACAAAAAGTTAGAGTCACAGGACAGATATAGAAAAGGATTCAACACTAGCTGTAAACAAACCAAGCACACCAAATGGCAACTGTTTGCAGCACACAAGCCTATCAGTAGCTATAAATAACAAGGAAAGGGAGTTTCCTTTCCTATGCTCTTGGGTCATTAAAACAAAAACACAAAGAGCGGAACATTAAAATGACTTGAAGTGTTTTCAAGCCCATTGTGGAAAAGGAGTGTTGTCATTAGTTTTATATGTAAAGTATTTTACATGTGTTTCTTTCAAAAACCGTGCATTAAATAAAAGCAGTACCAGCATGTCCCCCTTAGGGAGATAGCAGCTGCTTTTGTGACCCAGTCCCTCCCTGCTGTTGCTGTATGTCAAAGCACAGGACGGATTTTTTTACATCCAAACTCTCAAAGCGAAAGTGAAAAAGACATCCTAAATCTAAATTTAGTACATGCAGAATATAAGTTCTTGTGACAAGTGAACAGAGCTCATACGTTGTGATCAAGAGAAGACGAGAGCAACTTGTACTTCAACCATGTATTTAGACTCCAATTTTAAAATTGAAGTTATATCTTTACTTCTTGGACAAATCGTTAAACCATATGACAAGAAAAGATGTAGGAATAGAAGAGATTTGTTGTCTGTTGAAGACTTTCATTTCAGCACCATCACCTTGAAACGACAAGCTTTTGTGAAGGAACTTTTCATCAACGAAGAAGATTTTTTTGACCCCGAGTATGACTATGACTTCACTAATCTCTCTGATTCGTCTCAATGTATGAGAGGTGATGAACTGTATGAGCGCCCAAAAGGCTGGTACCGCATTGCCTTAAAAGTCAAAGGTAAATATCCAGATGGAAACACCTGGCTGGGCACAAAAGGATGGAGGAGTCACTCTGTACCTGGAGAATGGCCTGTGTCCTACCATGGAACAAGCTTAGATGGAGCCAAAGGCATCGTCAAGCGTCACTACAAAGCAGGAAACGGAGACATGTATGGGAGAGGAATCTACTCAACACCAGACATACAAGTTGCTGACAGAGAGGAGTATGCCCAGACCTTCACATCGAAGACGACAGGGAAAAGTTACAAAGTGATCCTGTAAAATCGAATCAACCCTGAAAAGAGAGTGATTTGCCAACGATCTGATTATTGGCTCATTCCGGTTGATGAAGAAGCCTCTACCGGGGAGGAGAAACAGATAGTGGAGAGCTCGATTCGACCTTACGGCATTCTGATTAAGGAATTAAAGGACGACGATGATAGCGATGATGTTACAATGACCCGTAAATTTGACAATTTGTTCTTGTAGCTCAGTTTAATTACAGTCAGAGTATCTAATTCTTGGTGTTTGTTAACTTACTTTTGCTTTACTTGTCTATTGTAAATTTTGCATTAAATGTTAATATATGTACCGATTAACAAAGCTGTGTCCACAGTTTTATGAGATTGCTTTTACATTTGAATTTCCACTCTTGTTTTTTACGTCTTTTACATTCACAAGAAATGCATTGCTTTGATAAAAGCTTCTGTTTGATACTGCAGTATTTAAGGTAGAGTAATGTGAAAGTCTGTAATGGTCAGAACCAATGTACCAGCTCACCTAATACTAATCTGTAAAGTAGGCAAGGTGCAGAAACCCCAATTAGACTCTTACTGTACGTAACAGAGAACAATTATTGTTTTCTTCAGAAAGTGCCTAATGTGTGTGTGTGCGAGCGCGGGCGTGTGCGTGCGTGTGTATGCAGGCAATCAAATGAGGGAGTGCAAAAATAGGTCTTGGATTTGGCACTAAGATATTAGATGTCTCAGAATCCAGTCTGGTTTGGGACTTTTTGGTAATTCTATTGACAAAGGAAAATTAACTCTTTGGAGGAATTTCACAACAATGGAGTAGTAGTGCTTGAAAATGTAACTAAACGTTTTTAATAAATCACTGCTCAATGAATAGACACGTTCAAATAAGCCTAAAAAATAAAAGTTAATGTCAACGTCGGTAAATCAATCTGTAGTGATCTTTAAATCAATTCATGAGTCTTACAGTATTCTGACACAGCTGTTTTAAGGTGGAAAAACGCTAGATTGATGCCGTCATAAAGAGTTTAACAAACTATTATTATTTCTATTGATATTGGACTGATTTTTTATTTAAACTGCAACAAGATCAGCGAGTGTATTATGAAGATTGCTTTGAAAATAAAACCGGCACCATTGGCAGAATGACATAACTGCAAATTCAATTCATCACAGCACTTAGCCTTCCCTTTCCCATAAAGCACTTGTGTTTTTTAATATTTCTATCACTTTATTTGGTGAAAGCATTCCCAGATAACCCAAACAATCTTTCAGAGGTATCTTTATTTCACTTCTATTACACATTCTTCATTGGTTGACATGCAATGGCACACTATAAAATATGGTTTTCTTCTGATTGCGCCAATATACCCAGTGACAACGGCGACTCTCATACAGTCATCTAAATGCAGCATGTTCAGTTCCATCTGCAGTCTGTAAATGAAGTGATGCACATTGCCAGGGCACAAATATTCCACTTGGTAAAGATTGTACAACCAGCATTACCGACCATGGGGTCACACCAACCGCAATGCTAAATCGGGCCAGGGGCCCCCCTGCCCCTAACCTACTTCCTACCTCCCTACTTCCGAGCCCATGCTTTGACCACACCAATCTTCAAACTCACCCATCATTTTGATCTCAATTACACACCTGTAAAGTTTGAAGACCATATCTTGCACAATTGCGTTGCTACAATGGGGGAAAAAACTGTCTGCAGACAGACAAAAGGAAGGGTAAACTCTTGGGAAAATACTCATATCAACCTCTGTAGTAGTTCCTTCTACAGTACAGTAGGTAAATACAGGACCACATTTTCCATGACACACTCACACACAGGCTCTTAAGGTGACTGACCAGAATGCAGTGAGATACAGAGCGAGGTTTGAAAGAAAACTGACTGTTAGCCAACAGTCACGGATTGCAGGTGTCTTGTGCTGTGGAAAAGTGTGTGCTGTGCATAGTGGATACAGTGCATACAGTGGATTTTATAAGATTTTATTTTAAGAAAACAGACCTCTCGGTACAAAAAAAAATAGATCAATAACACAGATTAGGCAGGCAAATCTTGAGTACTTATGACAGAATTGTTATTTTTTTAAAGATAAAAGATGAGACATGGTTTCCCTCTAACTGAATTCGCTTTGAGCTTAGTATTCACAGAAGCAGTTTTTGCGGCTTTCCTTCCTCTTTGACACACACCCACGTTTCCTGTTGTTTATAGTGAGCCAACCTCAGAAAACTTCATGTAAGTACATTTAAATGAACCTTAGTTTACATTTTCCACTTTTAAGTCTTTAAAGCAACATTTGTGGAAGTCAGTAAACAAGAAAGAATCTAAAAGAATGGCATTTGTCATTGTGTCAAATCAGCGCATTGAGTGATAATGAAAGTGAAAGAATTCTCTTATCTAGTTTTTACCACATGTTGAATCTAACTTTCAGTGCAGAGAGAGAGAGAGCTCAGCTCACACACATTGTGACAAGAAGAGACAAACTTTGCTTTCATCCTATTCGACCATGTATTTGGACTCAGATTTGAGGAATGAAGTTTTGTCTTCACTTCTTGGACAAATCGTTAAACCCTATAACGAGAAAGCATGTATAACATTAGCAAATATTTTGTCTGTTAATGACTTTCATCTGCACAACCTCCTTGGAAAAGGACAGGCTTTTGTGAGGGAATTTTTCATCCATGAGGAAGAATTTTTTGACCCCGAGTATGACTACGACTTCACTAATCTCTCTGATTCGTCTCAATGTATGAGAGGTGATGAAATGTATGAGCGCCCAAAAGGCTGGTACCGGATGGCCTTAAAAGTCGAAGGTAAATATCCAGATGGAAACACCTGGCTGGGCACAAAAGGATGGAGGAGTCACTCTGTACCTGGAGAATGGCCTGTGTCCTACCATGGAACAAGCTTAGATGGAGCCAAAGGCATCATCAAGAGTCACTACAAAGCAGGAAACGGCGCTGTGTACGGGAGAGGAATCTACTCAACACCAGACATACACGTTGCTGACAGAGAGGAGTATGCCAAGACCTTCACATCGAAGACGACAGGGAAAAGTTACAAAGTGATCCTGCAAAATCGAATAAACCCTGAAAAGAGAGTGATTTGCCAGCGATCTGATTATTGGCTCATTCCTGTTCATAAAGGAGCTTCTACCAGGGAGGAGAAACGGATAGTGGAGAG
Source organism: Etheostoma cragini (assembly GCF_013103735.1). NCBI lineage: Eukaryota > Metazoa > Chordata > Actinopteri > Perciformes > Percidae > Etheostoma > Etheostoma cragini. The sequence goes on along the minus strand of NC_048420.1, from coordinate 3,745,678 downwards.
CTCGATTCGACCTTACGGCATTCTGATTATGGAATTAAGTGCAAATTCTGCTTGTGTTTGTTCTTAACATAAAGGCTTTAGTAAGTAATACAAAAATGTAATAATCTGAAAACGTTTTCTCAATCACCTTCTTACTGTGAGTGACCTGCTGTTCCTACATGCACAAACCATTTTCCGTTAAAAGTACAATCATTTTGTTGCTTCACACAACTGAGCTGTGTCTGTGCTCTTCTTATTACTTGAAGTTCTTGAATTCTTGAATGTTAAATCTCTTCATAAATAATAACAAAAGATGCTGTTTCTCAACTTCTACTTTATTTTTTAACTGTTATAGAGAATCACTGATTTAAAAGTTGGTAGGTGCTTGAAGAACTACCAGCCATGACCCAGTGTTAGACCCAGTGAAAAATCAATATGATGATTCATTGTTTCAAAGCATCAATACTCTAATTGACAGTAACCCTTTTTTTACTGAACTTTACTCAATCCAGTTTCCCTGTTACACTTAAAACATGCATTCAATGCTCATGTCACTATATATAAATAACTTATTGACAAGGATTGTTCCTTCTGTGTTTTATTGGTGCCAGGGTGTGATTTCCTGCAGAGAGTCTTAAAGGTTTTGAAACTGGCTGTTTAACTGTCAGCTTGTAAGCCTGATTGGTGTTGTATCACATAAAGAAGCATGTTGTTCCTGTTGTGGTTTGGGTTTTTTATTGGCGTTATTTTTCTCTTTTTTGTAGTTTTCTCCCCGATCTTGTGTGGTTATCTCTGTCTTGGGATTCCCCAGTAAGTGTCTGTTTGTTCTGCTTCCTGTTTTGTTTTGATAGTTTGGACTCCTGTCTTGTCTAATTTTCTCTAGCTTTGCTTTGTGCCTGTCTGATTGTCCTATCCCGCCCTAATGGGATTTACCTGATGTCTTACCTGTTCCCTGTTGCCTCCTATATTAATATATACATTACGTATATGTATTAGTATGTAGGGCTGCACAATAAGTTACAATTGTATTGAAAAATCTATCGGAATATGGACTAGGGCAATATTCAAATCTCAGTTGTTGGGGATTATTCCCTAGCAGTAGTGTATGTTTCTTTTCTTTTCTTTTTCATTCGTTAGCTTAACAATGTTCTAAATGTATTTTATATTAATGTCAGTATTCATCCTTTCAATTCTGTATCATTGAGTGAGAGAAAACTGTACCTCTTAATATGTAGTTCTGGTAATTCTGGTCAGCTTCTGCTCCCACCTTGATGAGACACGTCAGACCTTCTGCCATCACAAACTCATGAACCAGATCTTTGTCATCCTGAAGTAAAGAAACAACACGAGAGAGAAAACTCATACAATAAGCCCTGGCTGTATACATACAGAACCATACAAAATCCCTCTTTAAAACTCATTATTGTATTATGTCTATTCAGGTTGCATTCTCTGTTGTTGCCACATGATGTCACTAATGTGTAGGATTAGGACTTTGATTAAGAATTTGACTGAACAAACTTCCAATCCCCCTCTGGTTCAGGCCAGTTGATACACACACTCCAGATGTCAACGGCCATGTGTTTTGCAATTTGTAATTTTTGAAAGATAATCTTCAATATCATAAACAAAGCTGAAAGGATGATGAAAGTTCTTTAAGGTAGTTGTCTGACCAAAGGTTCTGAAACACAGATGCTGTATTCAGGTGCTATCAAAGTTCTGACGTTTCATTTGTGCTTTCACTATTCACTGTTTTGTTTTTTTGAAAAATACAAAATGGGCCCTGGAAAAAAGTCATGTCATTGGTCAAGGTTGTGCTTTTTGTAGAAATCAAACTGCACTGAGTTTTAAAAAGCTTGTCACTAAAATTGTAATAATGAAATTAAATGCTACAGTAAAGTTCTTATATTGCTGTATTGTTGATGGTGTGTTTGTGTGTGTGTGTGTATGTGTGGGGCCACCTCACATTGTAAAATAAAGATTCACACAAATGCAAACACAGGGAGAGAAATACCACGTTGATGGAGATCCCTGTCATCATGGAGGCACACGGTGGCCACAATAACCGACTGTATTCTGCAACAACAAACTGACATCAATTGCATGTGAAATATGTGTTACCTGAAAGATTTGCTTCAGAGAGAACAATGCCCTTCTCAAGTCACGTCCATTGGAGTTGTACAGTCTTTCTGGAGACAGAGAGAGACGCAGGAAGTGGTTATTTGTCTATAATTCAACAAACAGTGATGAGGCTTTCCTCTTACGAAATGTAAAAATATCAAAACATAGTTTAAGCAAAAGTTTTTTTAATACAATCTGTATTGTTCATTACCCTGTGCACCTTTCATCTCTCACATATCCTTGTGTTTCATGATTACATCAATAAAACTTGAAAGTAAAATGAGTCTCAGTTGTGTGAAAGTTGCACAATAGTTTGATATAGAAAGGAACACCAGGGGGTCCATGGACCCAATCCCACCGCTGGGCTCCGATCACCTGCGGCAGGCACTATACACACTTTCCCTGCTTGCTCACTCACAGAGCAACATGTGCGTGGTCTCTCTCTCTCTCTCTCTCTCTCTCTCGCTCACCTCTCTCTTTCTCTAAAACGCACACAAACACGCACATACACACACGTTTCAGTGGTGATTAGAGCCATATTGGAATGTTAATGAGCCGCTGGCCGGGGTTGAATGGTGAGGTATTCAGGTCACGACACGGAAAGCACTGAGAACCAACGACTACAAGCTCTAATGCCACCACACTGATATTTAGCCTTATTATTTCTATCCTTGGACACAAATAGAACATTAACATACACTGCCGGTCGAAAGTTTAGGGGTCACTCACAAAATTCCATTGGACTACATTATAGACAGAATCCCAGCTGAGATCAGTTGCCTTGTTTTTTTTAACCAGGGCAGCAGTTTCCAGATTACATTGTTTTAAAGTGCTTACATAATTGCAAAAGGTTTGTTTAATGTTTTCTTAGTTAGTTTTTTTTTTAAATAATATCAGATTAGTAAACAAAATGAGCATTTGGAACATTGGATGAATGGTGGCTGATAATGGGAAATGTAGATATTGCATTAAAGATCAGCCACCCACCCAGATCAGCTGGTATCCTGTCTATAATGGAGTGAAATGGACATTTGTAAGTGACCCCAAACTTTTGACCGGTAGTGTACTTCTATGATATCACAGAGCCTTAAAATGGTTATTGTGACTGTGTGAACTATACTATCAGACTACTTTTCACATAGTTATGGTTATATTTTAACGTTGATATTTAATCTGAAAAATGTAACACTTAAAAACCGCAAGTTCCAAATTCCTACTGTATTCCAATGTCTGTATGTCTATGTATTTAGATCTGTGTACAGAACAAAGAGGTTGACAAAATGCAACAATACTACTATTATGAAACCTATGAAATTTTGGTTATAATGTGGAAGAAAGTTGTTGATTCAACTCTCATGGTAATTTTAAAGCTGTACTAATTTGTAAGCTTATTATACTTTTGTGTTCCCCTGTATGTACACAATTAATTTTATTTCCCTACATAGTACTTGTATTTGTAAATTCTACTATAATTAAGTGCTCTGCATTAAGCTCAAAGTCAGTTCGGTGGAGCGTTCATAATTTCCATTTGTGCATATCAAGAGTTGTTGTGCATTCAGCTAAGAGTCAGCAGGGGGTTTGTGAGTCTGCCTGTATTAAACCAGAGTTTGTGCTATGATGACAAGTCTTGCAGTCTATCAGGAGGGGGTTAATGCATACAGAGGTAAGGACCTGCTGTCTGTAGCTCAGTGGTATCTGTCGTTAAGCTAGACAAGGTTAACCCAAGGCCATGGTCAGGGAAAAAGTAACTCCAAACCTGTCAAACAAAAGCAAAGATTATGGTACTTTAGGAGCGAAAGAGAGGAAAGAACATAATCATGAAAGAGTTGGACTAAGACAAGGGTGTGGACTGACAGGACAAGTCAGGACAAAAAAGGAAAGGAAAGGAAAGGAAAGGGGAAAGCAAAGGGTGACTGACCACTGAGTACTGGCCAGGGTTGGATTTGAGGAAATAAAGCCAATAATCAAGGCAGAGGAGACAAATGAGAGAACCGAAGACGTGGAATTCCCCCTTCTAAAGAAACACAAACAAGATATGTCTCTGCCATGTCTTTTGAGTAGAATGTATATGTTTAACCTTTTCTGAACTAGTGCAGCCGATTGGAAAGATGGTGGGTTTAAAGTAAGGGCCATGTGAAGGGGACAAACCCCAGGTTTCCAGTGTTCAATTCACCTTTCTCCTTAACATACTAAAACCACAGAATCAAAGAAGTTAATTTCTATAACAATAAGCTCAGCCGATGATTAGCCACACTCATATATGTGACCTTTCATTTGGTATAATGTTATTTTTCTTAAAACGAGGGAGAACACACATACTGTATGTGAAGGCCACAATGATCCCAACAGAATCCAAACTGCGCCTCAGCTAAAACTCTTTTCAAAAGCCATGTTGATCCAGCTTCCTTGTTCTAGTTTCTCTAGGTTTCCCTGGAAATCAATTGGCCACTGGATGATGTAGGGAACACTCATCATCACACTCATCACTCGTCAGTCCATTCAGTCTGTCAGTGTAATGTTCACGTTCATGATCAGGCCGTGAGTGGGGCTGTCAGGATAACCTTTACAAAAATGTCTGCTGTCCATCAGGAGCAAGTCAGCAGCAGTGATAAGCCTGAAACTTGGCTTCGTTTATTCTGGTGTGCCGCTGGTGATTCAATCTGAAGGTGGGCAATATCCACAATTAGCTAGAGTTTACAGCGATGAATACAACCAATGTAAATATACACACTTTGAAATGTTCAGACTACTTACTCTTATTCTCATACTCATTATATCATGAGGATGGGAAGCTCTCCAAACCATTTTCTGTGCTAAAGTTTTTAAATAATACGGACTGGTTACATGGCTTCATTTCTGTTTACTTTCATTTAAAATGAAAGTAGCACAGTTGCATTGAACACACTAAGGAACCACTCTGTGCAGACTAATGTTGTTGTGTGTTTACATACATGACTGATTCATCACCCAAGTTGGATGTAATGTAATACGTTGTTAGGACACCATTGTTTGTACCAGTGTTGTTCTATAACAGACAACAGAGGTTTAACATCACTGCAGTTTTTATTGTAAGAACTAACCATCTTTATAAGTCATTTAATAATTTAATATAGTGAGTTCTAAACTATTGTGTGAGACAAGTGATAAAAGCTGCCGGTTGGTTTAAGTAATTTTATTTCTTTTCAATCAAACCCCACTTCACAGTGTTTCTTGAATCCAATCTTGATACTATCACACATAGTATTCTTGCCACTGTTTTTTTCCCCGGTCGTAACCATTCAGTGATACATTTGTTAAACGTATTAAGATTTTTTTTGCAGTGCGCAACCACTAGTCTCACAGTCATGCCGACATTGAAGTTGTCATGGCGATACCTTGTCATCACCTCACGGTTGCTACCAAAGTAACATAATTACCCTTCTGTTTTAGAGTAAACAGAATTTGACACGCTATCAATCAATGGAACATTTCCTCATTGGCACAAAGGGCTCCAGCTGTCTGGAGTGACATTCAAGCTGGAAATAATTCAAATAAATGACTCTCACCTTAAACCTCTTGGCCAAACAGCTTGACCGTACAACACTGCTTCAGTGCCTGCATTGCTCAAGAAAGAGAATGACATAAGAGCAAAAACCCAACTAGGAAGATGACACATCTTAATAAGATGCCCTCCACTGGTCTAAGAGACAGAGGACTCTGAGTAGATGTGGGAATGTGACGAGGAAGGAGAGGAAAAAAGCAGAAGAATGGTTTTTGAAGAGAAGATTTGCCTGTCCACGTGTCTCTGGTCATTCTCTTTTTTTCCTGGCCATAGATTTTATTATTGTCAAGAAAAGCTGAAACACTCACTGGTGTGTCATTGTGGTTTATGTGTGTGATCGCGCCGTGCGTGTGTGTGTGTGTATGTGTGTGTGTGTGTGTGTGTGTGTGTGTGTGTGTGTGTATGCATGTGCACAAGTCTGATTGTGTGCACAAGCCCATGTGTAAGCCAGTGTTTGTGTTTGCTGAGTGCAGACAGACAGATGAAGGAAAGACAGAAAGGCACATTTCATTTATAGGTTCACTTTGAGTTTTACTGTTTTGTTTTGGAGGGCTCGCAGTTCTTGCCCACACGGTTTCACCGTGACCTCACATGCACTGCAACATGTCAGCCTTAACGAGTCATATTCCCTCTTTTTATTTTTTTTTTATTATCTTAAAGCGGCAGGGTTATTTCCACTTGTTTCTGATCTAGTTACTTCTGTTTATAATTTAATTTAATATGAATAAAACAAAAGCATTGGTTCCATATGCCTTTAATGATTTTTAACAATGCACAAAACTTATAAACGGTCCTGCACACCAAGTGTCTATACTCCATAACTAATGCCTCTTCCAGTAAGCCAGGCTCTCTTTATAATATAACCTTTATTAAATGAGTGACATGTACACTGGGGTCCAGTTACTGTTAGACTAGATTAACTATCGTATTTGTCTCAGACTATAGCAGAAAATTGCAATGGAAGAACCTGTAACCTGTATGTGCATTAGCATGCATGTGCATATGTGCGTAGGACTGTCTTCTGCAGTGAAACAGGGATTCCCTCAGTGCCGAGTCTTTCTGCTAAGTAGTTTAGGAGTGGTCAGAACCCTCCTTCCCTTCCTGTCATAATGAGATTAGTGCCGTGACCCTTCAGTTTTGACTAATCCCTCAACATGTACTGCACCAGCTACACATCTCCAAACAGAAAAACACACAGGCCAGCTCAAGCTACACTAGGCGTAATCCAAAGCGATCATACTCAAAAAACTGCACTCTCCTTTGTTGTACTGTCATGAATCAAATGCAAAAGCCCTAATTGACTTATTGAAGTTTAATTGTGCTTAGTTGGCCTCATCAAAAGGCAGCAGACTACTACTACTATAGTTAATCCTCCAATTTAACAATAGGCAGTTCAGCAGATTTATTAAAGTTTAACCTGGTCACAGAAACAGTGGTGTGAAGGTGAGTTTCTGCAGGCTGACAAGAAAAAAGACAAATAGGGCGGAACGATATTGTGTTTTAGCACTGACATCGCGATGTGCGCATGCGTGATAGTCACATCGCAAGACTTTGCGATGTGGCCATTAATCCTTTTTTGCACAGCCCTACGTGGTGCCCTACAAAATAGGCTGGGAAAGAACTTGGTGGAACATGTGTACATTTAAAAGTTGTCTTAGTCATGCGACAGAAAACTCATATTGGACAGATAGTCTAGCTAGCTGTCTGGATTTACCCTGCAGAGATCTGAGGAGCAATTAACCATAGTCCTCAGAAATCAACCGGCGGCAACGGAGCAATCCCGGAAGTGGAAAGTCAAGGATATAGACTAGCAACTAGTTAATAGATATAATTTATAATTCTATAAAGTCTATAATTTAGCAGATAAAGCCAGATACTGTATTTCCCTCGGAATGATATGTTTGTCAATGATGCGCTTATAGCTTGTTTCCACAGCTCTCAAATGATTGAAAAATGTGTTATTGCAGGTTTAAATACAAATGCAAATTAAGTTAAAATGAATAAATAAATTTATTATAGAAAGGAATAATAAAGTAGACTGATGAAGCTATTGCAAAGATGCATTCCTCTAATGCCCGCTAGATGCAGGCTCCAAATACAAAGTGAAACTACTTAATTAATTAATTAATCCAGTGTATTTTTCAAGTTACATTTATGTTATCCTACAGAATTCAATTTATTATATCCCTTTTCAAGTTGCTTAAATGTTGAGCTTCATTCATGTAAGATTGTTTAAAATTAATTAATTAATTAAAAAAATACAGATTTTAACATAGAAATGCTAGAGTGACAGTACAAAATAAATAAATGCTGGCAAAGAGGCAAACACAATCACCAACATGCGGATAGAAAGGTGCAACCTATCCAACCACATTATACCGTCTATGGTAACCTGATCAGAGGGAATTATTTCAGTGCAACACATCTTTTTTGGGGTCATTGCATATTTACACATTAGCATGCACTGAGGTCAATGAAGGATAATATTTTTTAGGATGGTAAGACTGTCTATGGGTCAGGCGAGAGAGGGGCGGGTCACAGCTGGTGGTCCTGCATTTAAGCCCAGTTATAACCGCTGACTCGTGTTTCTAGAGGATTTCATTGCACCCCTCTAAAAAAGCCTCCGCACGGCTGTCCGGGCCAATCAGTCAGTTGGCTTTCAGACTAGGTCTTCAGTGGATCTAAAATAAAGAAGTGAGAGGAGCATGAGGTGTAATGGTATGCTGGAGAGCTGCATTTAATCCCAGGAAGTCTTTCCCTCTCTGTGCTGATATATCATGCTAAATATAGGAGAGTTGGGTATCTAACATACTGTAACAAGCCTTAGATGCTGGGTTCCATCTTTGTTCAGGTCATGTAGTGTCCAGCGTGTGTGTTACCCTGTAGCCCTGTTTTTTTCAAGGAAAAATTAACAACTGGATGATACAATTCCATTTATTTCAAATGCAGTTCCCCTGCATCAGGAACAACTAATAAACGTTTGTTTAAAACAAGGAATTTCACACCTCTGGCAGATTCGTTTTCACTTGTTTTAGGACAACTTGTGCAATACTTTTTCTGCAATATGGAGTGTTATTTTGAACTAGGGGTGCGGAGGGTGCTGCAGCACCCTATAGCAAAAGGACAAACAACTACAGCCATAATTAAAAAAAATAAAAAAATAATAAAAGATATATATATATATATATATTTATTTTTTAATAAATTTGATTAATAATATAAACCCAATCCTGTAATTAGAAATTAAATGTAATACATTTTAAAGTAAGTAAGTAAGAGATAAACACATAATTTGATTAGAATAAATCTGTGGAGACGTGCTGCGTGCCTCTGACGCTGATGAGTGAAATATAGTTGTGGTAACTTTCCCGTTGGGTTAACAGTAGAGACGTTTGCTATCCATGGCACAAAAGCGCATTTTGGATTTCTTTATAAATCAACCACAGGCTAAAAAGCCTAAAAGATCGAAGGCAGAAAACTCAGCAACTGTAACCAAAAGAAGTAGCAGCAGCACCTCTCCACCTCCACACTCCCAGAGCCACCTGCTAGCAACAGACGACCAGGCAGCTAATGTTGTTACCCAAGCTAGCAGTTCCTCTCCACCTCCACACTCACAGAGCAACCAGCTAGCAACAAACGACCAGGCGGCTAATGTTGTTACACAAGCTAGTAGCACCTCTCCACCTCCACACTCACAGAGCAACCTGCTAGCAACAGACGACCAGGCAACTAATGTTGTTAGCCAAGCTAGCAGCACCTCTCCACCTCCACACTCACAGAGCAACCAGCTAGCAACAGACGACCAGGCAGCTAATGTTGTTAGCCAAGCTAGCAGCACCTTTCCAACTCCACACCCCCAGAGCGACACTGCTAGCAACAGACAACCAGGCAGCTAATGCTCTTAGCCAAGCTAGCAGCACCTGTCCACCTCCCCACTCCAAGAGGGACCTGCTAGCAACAGTTGACAAAGCAGCTAATCTTGTAAGTCAAGCTAGCAGCACCAGGGCAGCTACGGAGGGAACCTTAACAACGTCAAATCAGTGCTGCAGCCTAGGGCTTACACTTTTCCTGGTAGACATTTTGGAGATGAGGATTTTTTTGTGTTTTCTGTGTTATGACTGCAGCACAAGGTAAGAATGCTGGTTTATTATTATACTGCCGCTGTGCAATAAATTGCCATCAACTTGTTCAGGAACAGTTCAACTGAAAATGTATAGAAATTATTTAAGATAATTGTGTTTTTTACACGTGTGTAAAGCCTTCTTTTTGGAAAGCCAGAATTATATTTAATTATCTTACCGTATTGTTATCCGATGTTGTCCCTGTTAGGAACTGTTGATACATACAGACCAATATCTTTATGCCTTAAATTTGCTATAGCTGTGCTACAACACTTAAGGATGCAGTTAGGTGTGTGGTGGTTGACTTTGGCAGAAAACTTGTCAGCACACCCAATTCAAAATATGTTCCTGCGGCTCTGGTGTCTGGTGCTTCCACACGCATACAAACTTGGGAAAAAACTATCCACGCTGTTCTGAGTGAGATACGGTTTCTGATTGTTCTCTGCCTTCAGTCTCTGGGTGAGCTGTTCAAAATCTGCACAGGTTTTCTATGTCACTATCCGAGATGGCTGTGATGAGGTGGCAAAGCGTAGCACATGCTAGCGCTAGCATGCTAGCTTGTTCTCAATAGCAAAACACTGCTACAACACACACTAGTTCACCGTAATCTACAAAAGAACTACTTCCATGTCCCTGTTCTGCAGGTATTCCACAAGTGCCCCTTGTTTAGAAGAAGTCTCCCAGCTAATCCTAAAGAGAGCTAAACACACAGGGTGAAAACAGGATCTGCGGCAATGCGCGGTGCAACAAAAATATGGTGTTTTTCGAAAATGAAACCACGTAAACATTCTGGTACAACCAAAAATACAATTATGAACCAAAAAATGAGCATAATACGGGCGCTTTAATATTACACTTTTTAAATTTCTCTGTAAGGGTTTGCACTTCGCATCAGTACCCATGTCCAAAGTGCAGTTGGGTGGAATTTTCTTCTTATGTGCACATATGTGTGAAGTGCATGTCCATTCATCTGTGGTTAGAAGAATAAATACTCCATTAATCTGTCGTAATTGCATATACTGTAGTTTGGACAATAATGCATGATTTCAGTCACATGTCAAGGGAAGTGAAAAGAAAAGGCCATGGCAGGCAGCGAAGGCCAGACAGACTGCAGAGGGTAACTCAGTTATTTTGTGACTGTCTATTTTTGGTCTGTTGGTCTTGGCCTACAGTACAAGTACAAAAGGCTGCTGATGGTACAGATGACGATAGAGGCCCCATGAGCTCAGTTTGTGTGTGCTTGTGTGTGTGCGTGAGAGAGAAAGAGAGAGGAAAAGAGAGTGAGACCTCCAAGGTTTCACTTGAGATTTAAAGAGTGGCGACGTACCAAGACAAAAATTACACTAGGCTCAGAAATGACACACACATACCCACACAAGCATGTGCCCACGTCCTAAGGCAGATACAGTACAACAACAGAGGCTTAAGTGCAAATGGACTGTGAATGGAAACACTTGGGGAGTACATGAAAACAAACGTGTATATGATTACCATAAATCCAATGCTGTGGAATGAAATGGCTGCTACATTTTATAGTTAACACACTGTTATACATACATACGTACAGCATACCTACATAGACACTATCAAATATAGACAGATGCGCATGCAGTTAAACATCTCCAGACAGTTTCCTTGAACCCTGATGAAGGACATCAGCTGTGAAAAAAGCTCAGACGTAGATGCCTTCAGGAAGAAAACACACTGCCACATAAACAAATAAAAATAGACACAAACACAGCATGTCCCAAGTCAACATAATCCAAGACCAGAACATGCCCTATGCCCCTCATATGCCCCTGGCACCTCTGAATTGGTCCACGAACACAAACCTACAGGAATATTTAGCCACAACACAAACACAAATATAGGCCCTGTGTTACTGTTGATGACAGGCAGCTACTGCTCTATATTCACACACATAGACTACTTAAACTACTACCATGCATCGAAAGCACAGTCAGTGACAACTCATTATATACTCACATTAATATTTTAAGATATTGTACAAAATAACACTGTATAATTTAAAAAAATGGCTTGCAGTTCTTTCCTATTAGTTTGTTTTCTTTTCTCCTTTCTGGAAATCAATTTAACACAATGTTGTTTAACAACTGTTGGAAAACAGGCCAAAAGCTTCATGTAGGTAATGAAAGCCTTAACAAAAATAATAAAAACAAATAATACTATGGTGGAGATGATTGCCACGTCTCTGTCACAGAATTAGATTTTTGATCCCAAAACAATGTCCAGTTGGCGGCATTTATTTTAACATCCTTATATAAAGCATATTTGCTCTCTTGCCACACTACTCACTAATGTGGAGCTGCAGTAAGCAGCTGGTTAGCTTAGCTTAGCATAAAGACTGTAAACAGAGGGAACGGGCTAGCCTGGCTCAGTCTAAATTTAACTAATAGTACATACTAGCACCTCTACACCTCAATATATAACACATTATGTTCCTGAAGTCTTCGATACCACCACCAGACATTGGCTCCACAAAATAACTGCTCGCTTTTAGAACTATGGAGATAGTGAGCAAAAATGTCAAACGGTTTCTTTGACTGCAAAAGAAAAATGCTGCCAAACTTTGGAATAATCAACCTTGGTATATAGATTTGGTTTAACACTTTTAAATTGTTTCTCATTTCAAGCTTGCTCAACTTTCGCATGCAACTAACATTATGTGAAGGAGATTTATCTGAGATAATGCATTGTTTATAGTGTGACCTGATTCTCTGCAGGGTGCAGCCAGACACAAAAGCTGAATGTGGTAAATTTTGTTGTTTAATCCCACAAACTATTGTGCACATGTGAAACAAGCATCCAGTGTTTTCTTTCATTTTTTGCCATTTTGTCTCATTCTGTCTCTTGCTCTCTCTCTCTCTCTATTCCTCTTTCACCTTTTACACTTTCTGATTGGATTCACTGGCATGTGAAATGACTTGAGGAATAAGACTTGAAAAACGTCAGACAATCAGAGAGTTTAAACAAAACCAGAGTTTTGTGTATCTATAGTAGTTCAATGGGCACTGATGACTATGCATTAAAATGTAATAATGCTGATAATGATATTCATTTCAAGGTAGTTTAAGTGTTTAAACTGTTCTTTTATTGGCTTTGAAAATGTACTTCAGCAATGTTTTTGAAGGTTGGTCATCCGACTAAATTGGCTGGTTTGAGAATACAGAAAAAAGGACCCTGACAAAGAAGACAGAGGAAGACAGACATAAAACAGAGAAAAGACAGAGAGTGAGAAAGGCAAACACAACAGAAACAGACAGAGAAACCAGAGAAAGACTAACAGCAGCCACAGCAAGTAAACACTGAAGATAATGGAGGATATGTGCTGCTTGCTGAGTAGATTAGATGAGTGAAATTGTGCTCAGACTCACAACACACTGGCCTGTTATTATACTCCTCCCCTGCTTGTGTGTGTGTGTGTGTGTGTGTGTGTGTGTGTGTGTGTGTGTGTGTGTGTGTGTGTGTGTGTGTGTGTGTGTGTTTTATAAGAATACTTATAACTACAAAGTGGGCTGCAAAATTGTTTCCTAAGCCTAACCTCTTTCCTAACCTCTGCATCAATTTGGAAATAAACCTGCAGATAAACTAAACTGGGTTAGTAAAAAATGAAAATGATTTGTACTGGTTATGACTTACAATTTTCATTTCTTTAAAAAAGTACTGGGGTTAGGAGAAAAGTTAACTGCTCGTCTGTCTAGCCAAATTAAACTGCCAAAGCAATATTCCCTAACCTTTCTGGTCTAGAAACCAAAAATAGAAGCACATTATATTCAAGAACCACAGTGGGTGTTGAACTTAATAGAAAACAGTAGAATTGTACCACCTTGGCAACGTTTTCTCTCTTTCTCCACTCTCCTCACCTGTAAATTGGCGGTCCACAGAGCTATGACATAACTTATTGAGCTGCTGGCCAACTGCTGCTAATGTCTGGCAGGTGCATTTCCTCCTTGCTTTGTTTTTCCCTTGTGTTTCCTCCCTTAAGTGTTTTAACATTTCCTGGAAATCATCCCTCTCACGTCTCTCTCCACACATCCCCTAAACCCATCATCTCTAAAACCCCACGGCTGGATAAGATGCCGAGCCCGCAGATTCTCCAGTGTGTGTTCTGGATGTTTAGCTTGTGGTAATTGTAATGTTTTATTGCATTATGTAATAGTTTCAAAATGATTAAAACAGACCAGCCAGAGGTTTGTGCAAGCGCACTCGGTTGCAAATATGAACAAGCCCAGACACAACACTGAGATGCACACTCAGCCAAACACACACACACACACGCACACACACACGCACACACACACACACACACACACACACACACCCACACACACACACACACACACACGATAATACTAACTTTCTTCCAGTAAGAGCACTGAGTGTTGGGAGACACAACAGTTGGGCTGCTCATGTTTGTCAGCATAATATGAGCCCAGGGAAAACCCCGCCACATCCACAAAGAGCACAACACTGTAACACACAGGATTCACCACACCACAGCAACTGATCACGGTGACAATAGACACACAGCTGCAACACACAACTGGATTACACAGCAAAAACCATGGAGCCATAAATAATCACATTGTAGTTTTACTCCAAAAATACATAATTGCTAAGCTTTACAGCTGAGGGTAAGCAGTGCAATATGCACAGTTGTTATTTCTATCTGCATACGATATACTGCAAAACAGAACATTGAACTTTGTTTTGACCGGAGTCCTCTTCTCTGACCCAATTTACTACCAAACTGTAAGAAAGCAAGAAGGAAAGTTATTTACAGTTAGAGACATTATGAAGAGTGCTACTGCAGTAGGAATGGAGAACAGGTACAGGATAGATGCATGTTACAGGCTTTTCTACAGCAGCTACTGCTGTTAAGTTATTCCACCACTTCCACTGCTCTACACCTCCATCCCTAATGTCTCATGAGCCCATCTCTCCATCTCCCACAGCAGTAACTAAGGCATGACTCATGTGGGCGCAATGCTCTCAGTCGCTCCTCTGGGTCTCAGCTGCTGGTGAGGTTAGAGGGGAAACTATTTGAGTGATTTTTTTCATTCCTTCTTCCTCTGTGTGAAACAGAGATGAAAAGAGAGCAAGGCGTCCTTTATTCTGACTGCATAACTGCAAATTTCAGTTATGATGAGATGGTGAAAACAAAATACAGACACAGAAACACACATTTGCATGGAAGATATCATGGCTGTGCACAGATAAAACAGACGGGTCTTTACTTTTCAAAGAGCAAGCAAACAATTCCTAAGCATAGAAAAACATCCTTATTGATTCACACATGTGCACACAGAGAGAGATCATGAGCAAAAACCACAGGTGTCTATGATCACAAAGAGTCACAAACAGTATGTGAAGCTGGACAGAGTAAATATAGATTTAGAGATCAGAGTGGGCAGGCCAGAAAAAGAAAGAGGTTGCAGGGGTTAAATAACAGAAGCGGAGGAGAACTGGAAACAAATGGACAATATAGAGAAAAGTAGACTAATAGAGGATGAAGGATAAATTATGCCAGACTGAAAAGTAGTTAGAGTATATTGGGTAAGGTTAGCATAGATATTAGAGGGCAGAAAAACCATATAGTGTTTCTGGAGTCTTACAATTGCACAGCCACAGATGTACTACTGCCCCATCCCTTCTTAAGCGGCCATCCCAAAGTATTATCTCCCTGTCACACCATGCCATTACCAGGCCTTATCTCCCACAGCGGGGGGACACCAACACAGTAAATCACTGTTAGAACCAGCTGTAACCATCTCTTTCTGCAGCATCTAACAGCCAGACTGCTGTCACTACCACTGCACACTCTGTGACTGAAGCAATACTGAATAGTGACTATTGTTTTTTCACTAGAGACCACCATGTCAGTAAGCTTATATTTACAGAGATATGGATTTGAGTAACTCTCACTGATACCATCAAATCGTCAAAATATTGATATAAAGTGCATAAACACAGTTACTATAAACATTTGTTTTTGCATAATAGTATCATCCAATCAAAGCAGGATAAACCATACAACTGGAACTTAGACAAGAAGAAGACAAGGGCAACACATACTTATGGCATTTTTCCATTTCTCAATTTTCCTTGACTCTACTCGCCTCTTTTGGTTTTCCATTATTATGGAAATTATTTACAATAAAAATTACATGGTGCCTGCAAAACAGGTAATTTTTGGTACAACCGCCGTCAAGGTTCCAAGCGAGCTGGGGCGACTTGAAGATCTGCACACTACTGATTGGTCGTAGAGAATCATCTCTAATCACTGCATCATCATTGCTATTGACAGACGGGCGTGTCTTGAACAACATTTTTAAATAGTTTAGCCTGCTGTGTTTTTCTTGCTGCCTCCAGCTTCTTTTGCAACTAAATTTGTCTTCTGGCTGTGGCAAAAGCCACACGCGGTGAATCAAAAACAACACCTTCAATGTTCTGTGTGTGTGTTGGGTTAGGTCACGGCCGTTTCCCGCAGCGTTGCTATGATGAACAGCCACGCTCGCCTCAGGCATGAGGCGGTACTAATTCTGCAATGGAAAAAGGAGGACGGGGATTGCAACTGTGTCGACTCGAGGCGAGTTGAGCAGGTACCATGTAATGGAAAAACGCCATTAGACTCTTTTCTCAAGTTGCTATTTGTTATGTAATAGCCCAACCAAAGAAAATCAAAGAAAGTCAACCTTCACTCCAACTCAAGCTCTGGCCCTCGCCTCTCTTTTTCAATACTGTGGGGGGTATTTAGAGACGGATAATTGGGTTGCAGAAATCCAGCAGTATGGATGCCACGTTTTTTTGTTGGGTTTTTTTGTTGTTGAAAGGGCTAAATTCCAGAGGGAAGTGCCAAGGGATTGAACAGGCTCCAAAACACATGCAAGGTCTTTTGTTCTGCACTACGACTCTTTTGTTTCACCTGCTGTAGAACTCATTACAGGGAGCTTTACCTGTCAGATAGCATACCCTTTCTATACTTCACTTGAACTGTATTTGATTACTGTATATCCTTTTACTTCAGGAGAGACTGGGAAATGAGGCCACATGGGAAACAAAAGCTTTGGGATTCTGTAATGTGCAGTTTATCGGTGTATAAATGAAAAAATTACAGATTGCCAATTCAGCTTTATATGTGGTTTTATCATTAATCCTAAATGTTTTGCTAACTCTGGACTTACATTTATTAATTTGTCTTGTATTTTGTTTTATGTTATTTTCAGAGTAATAGATTATGAAGATCATAAAAAAACAAACCAGCATTTAATACTTAATTATAATACAATGGCTATAATCAATGTTTAAATTTAATAGTTTGTGTAAGTTCACCAGCTGGCCAGAAATATGACTCCAAATAAATGCTAATGTTGCATTGTGTTTGTTTAAAAAAGGCAAGCGATTGCTAACATTTTTTGTCACACCACTAACCTTTTATTATCTAGAGTCATTCACAGATCAAATTTTCCCAAGTACAGGTAATGACAAGGTATTTCAAGAACTAATGACTGTATATCTGTGAAATGTGTTGTGTATATTATCTGGAGCTACATCATCAGCCAAGCTGAATAATTGAATATATTAATTTGAGGGTACGTGCAACCTCTGATAAATAGCAAATTATAGCTTTGGATAAAAGTGTCAGCTAAATGACATGTAATGTAATATCGGTATTCAAAAATATAGTATCAGTCATGTCATTTAATGAATTGTTATGGTGAATTATGTTTTAGTTGATCCATTAACTTTTCCTCTGGAGACACTGAAAGGAAAAATGTTCAACTACACAAAAAAAATTCTAACAAAACTAAACTATTAAAAAAAAACTACATTATTGCCATGAAATGTACAGAGCACATTTATGCTCCCAAGACGATGAGTGCTTTGTTTGCCTGCTCTTTGACAATATTAAGAAAAGTGCATACATAGCCATATAATAACACATTCCTAATACATAACTGAATGACCCTCTTATATTGTGGGATGTAATGAGCACTAATGCTGCTAGCGGGGTTGTAACTGTCTAGTCTTGTACTACCAATTAACATTATTCCTTCCAATTATCCTCTGTCTTCCACAATCAACCTTCATTTGCCCCTCTCAATTCATGTAACTCCCACATTAAGTGAGTAGAGGTTCCAAACTTTGCTGCCTTCCTCGCATGTTTCTGTGCTGTCAACACTTTCTAAAGATAACAACCTTCATTTCACCCACACCCGGGAACCACCTCTCTCCACCCGTCAGCTACACCCTACAACAACTCAGCTGGGATGGAGACTGCTAAAATTAATTCTTAAACAAGGGCTTCTGATTGGCACTCTGATGGGACTGCAGACCACAGGATCAACTAGCCCCCAAATTCCACCGAATGCGGAACGGCTGCGGATCTGCTCCAGAACAGTGGCGGAATCATTAGGTTTCCATTAAAGTCAATGTGTGTACTTCTAGTGACTGCGGACCGGGTCCCAGCTCTGGCCATCCGCAGCCCTCCGGATTAGATACGCAGAGCTTCTATGATTGCCGGACGCCAGAGAGCTCTGCAGCAATTCAGCACACGGCAGATAGTGCGAGACAGGAAGTAGAGCACAAAAACAAAATATCCAGTTAATTTTCATAATAAAGTAGGCCGTGCTCACGGTAGACCATATTTCCCTGCACTGCACCTTGAAAACGTCTTAATGGGCAAAGAGAGGCCTGAAGTCAAGAGGTCAGAGGTTTTGAGAGACTAATTCACCCTGTTGGATGAGGAGATGCTGATTCTGGAAGTGGAAAACCCTAAGTCATTTATGCCCCATTGCATCCTTTTTATAAGTACAACCTTAAAAAGGAAACGGCATGGAAAACAATAGCAGGAGGAGTGGGTGTGAAGGGTAAGTCAATAATCTTGTCCAAGAAATGCAGATAGAAAAGAGAATAGTTTATGTAGCATGTATTTGTAATGAGGAATTCTTTTGCTATACATCCTGTTAGATCGCGCTATGATACATGAATTTGGGAGATCTCGTGGGTCCTCGAGACTTCCACTGTCAGTCATGGCCGCAGAAGTTCTGCAACAAATCCAGACCTGGTGGGTGTTGACGGAAGACGGAGCATGGAGCCGACACGCAGCAGAGCTGGTCCGCAGCAGTTACGGATCCGGTGGAATTTGGGGGTAAGAGAAGGGAAAGGGATGTATGGAAACTGGGCACAAGTAGATATTGAGGTAAAAAAAAAAAAAGAAAGACAGATGGACAAAATACATGAGGCTTAGGCTATACCTTGCTCACTCAGGGCACCTGCCTTGCATAAAAAAAAAAGATACATTCCTTTTAAATCAGTGCCCCCAAATGCAGTAAGTACTGAGCAGAGCTGGATCATTAAAGTGCCATGAAGGCCTTTCCAGTGCAGACACACTGCCTGCAGAGTAGTGCTTACACCAGCAGACAAAGTCACTGCTATGCTGGCAATGCCAATGTGTTCTCCTTTTCACATACAACAGAAACACCCATTAACTCACAGATATTATCAAACCCTCACTCACACATACACACATCACAAAACATCATTAATCCCAAAATGGAAAGCCCGAATGTAATTTGATCTTTCCGTCCATTTGATCTTTTCCATCTTTCGCAGGGATGCCAAGAATTGCCAAGGAGAGCTGTGTTTCTCATAGGTCTACTCATTTTTTCAACTTCGTGGCCCTAATAGAAGATTATTGACTGAAAGAGTTCGCAGACCCTAAGATTTGACCTTAATACAATCAAATCCTGATCCTTGTCAATCAAAACCGGAAGCTGATAAAGACAGCAAGATTACTGTAGGAAAATCTGTAAGGAATTGAACCTTTCCCACATTTCAATCACATAAACCAAATAATTATCATGCATGTGGAATGGTCATGACATGCAATCCTTCTATACTGACCAACTAATTGTAAGTCACAGATACTTGAATCCACAAGCAATTTATATTCTTGATTGTGACAGACTTTTCATTTAGTGGATAGTATGCTGACCACTAGCCCACTACTCAGGCGATATGAAGGTCAAGGATCTGGAAGGATTAGAGAGCGTTAAAAACTGGCAGATGAGCTGAACCAACTCATTGAAGCAATGTTGAGAGGAGGAGAAAATGGTCCGTACATCTCTAAAGTGAATGGATTGCTCTGGCTCGCTGACGCTATGATTTTATGTTTGTCTAATGCAGCAGAATTACACAGTGCCACTATCCATTATGAACTCTAATGCATTCATAATGATACTAACTGCTTTGCATCTGTGCCATGCTGAATGGGAAAAATTCAAGTTTCACTTATGCCCTTCAAAAGGAAATGCATCTTACATGGTGATAAGGCAACCTTTTCACCAATAAAGTCTGTCTGTAAAAATAAAGAGTCTGAAGTTATTTTTCTAATTATGCCAAGAGAAGCATACTGTATAATTTTAATTTTAATTTAATTTAATTTTAATCTGTTTATTAATCCCCTATGGGGAAATTACAATTTACACTCTGTGTTCACACGTTGTTAGTTTTACACACAGTGCTGAAGTACATACACACACATGCTCAGGATCTGTCCATGCACTAATGGAGAGATGTGAGAGTGAGTGGGTTGCCAGCTGAACCAGCGCCCTGAGCGGGTGGCGGGG
>NC_048420.1:3721038-3725029 GCF_013103735.1 Etheostoma cragini | reverse complement strand
CACACACACACACACACACACACACACACACACACACACACACACACACACTGTATATATTTTTTTATCCCAGTAACCGCAGAGCTTGTCTGTGGGGCTAAAGAGATTCCTCATTCTAAAGAAGATAGGAACCATATGTCCACAGTAATTTACTAAAAGAGGGTAATATGGAGCAAGTTCCGGGGTTCATGGTCCTTAGATTGGGTAAATGATACTAACAGCATGTTGCAAAATTAACAGTGACTTGTATGATACTTCAATTTATAGTTCAGAATCAACTGTTAACTGTAACTCTTATTAACTCTATTCTTCTCCATTTTATTACTACACTGTGAAAAAGTAAGTCAAATGCTAAATTAAGAAACTGATGAGTTTTTTTTTCTCTCCATAACACCATGAGTCCAACTTCTAGTGACCTTTCACCTTGCCACATTCTCAACCAATCCGGGACACTGATTCTAGGATCCAGAATTAGCACTGCTATCACTGGCATGGAGAATGTTGACCATGCAGACAAGTCATGGAAGAAAGGAGCGAGCACAGACAAAGTGCAGTTGATATAAAGGGAGTGAGTTGCAGACAGAAAATGGAATACACACTTTTTATATGAATGGCTGTTGGCCAATTTACGTTAAAGTAAAGAGAAGACAGACTCTAAAATCATGTGTTTTCTGTACATTATTTCTTCTAGATCATTAAAATAGAACGACTGCACATTATATGATATGTCGGAAGTCAAGAAATGCAATGTCAGAGTGAGAAAAAAAAAATCTTGTTGTTGCAGGTGTAAGGCTAAATTCATCATCATCAAACCAATAATTTTAAATGATAGGTAGCCAGTTCTGGCAACTGTGCTAGATAAAGGTAAAACGTTCAATTTTCTATACATTACAGTATAATAGTCCACAGAATCTATGTGATCTTCCTACTGTTTCTTTCTCCCTACTCTTAACATAACATATTGTCCCTTTCGTAATGTTATATTTTTCTTCTAGCACCCTATAACTTTCAATGTTAATCAAACCTCCATCTATCTCTTCCTCCCTCCTTCTTTTCACCATTACAAAATGGGAGGACTTAAGAACATCCTACAGTGACAACTTCACCAGTATGAAGGTATAAAACTGTGCTTACACTTACAGCCACATACACATAAAAAGCTTCCATTTGCTTTTCTCTCTCTTAACCATGGTGATGCGTACTGACATGATCACAATACCACGTTGAAGTTGGTGAAATTTGACATACCATAGCAGTCAAACCTGCCTCTGAGTGGGAGGTCTCAGCTCTCACCCCAGCATGAATCATGTGTAAACCCCATGACAACCATAAAAGCGTGTAGTACGACGTGTTCTTAGGCTTGCTGATGTGTCTGACAGGACATGTGTGTGTGTCCAAGTAGAAACTAATGTTAAACACATACATAAACATGTCACACAGCACTCACCGATGCAAGCATGTACTCGGACAGTCAGCTGGGTCCGTAGAATAACACTGTGCTTCTTTCCTCTGGACCTGAAAACAAAAGAAGCAAAGATATCTTTATGAAAGCAACTAAGCATGTTGTCTAGTTTCTGCACAATAATTTGACTTAAAGACAATTCTTATTAACTATTGGAATAAAGAGTAATTTTCTTGGCATTAGATCATAAGACAAAATATGAGGCAAGGACATGTTATGATGTACATTTTTTTACAATGCTGATGATGGCATTAGAGATGGTCCAATCCCCTTTTTTGCCTCCGAATACCGATTCCAATACTTGTACTTGCGTATCGGCCAATACCGAGTACTGATCCGATACCATTGTGTCATATATTTTATTATGTTTTAACAACTGTATACTACTATCCATGTATGGATGTGATATGATGTGATTTGTTGTCGGTATGGCTCAGGGTTAAACGCTTTGTGAAACATGAATGACCTCAAACAATGAACACTGTAGAACTTTCTTTATTTATCCAGTTAAACAGTCAGTTATAACGGAAAAAAGACCATAAATTAACTACCTTAACGTAGATTTTCTTGAGTGCTTTATTACGTGGAATTTGGATCAGTTTATAAACTCCAGTACTTCCCGATTCCGATCCCAGTGTTTTAGGCCGTATCAGAAGCGTTGGCGTGATCGGAAAAGTGCAAACAAACAGTGGCCTGCATTGGATCTGTACCCCTATCCTGATACACATCTGAGCCTTGAGGACAGACAGCGAAAAAGTGCAGGACCAGACACAACACACATACACACCTACACATACCACCGTGCCATCTGAGCACAGATTCATACACAGCATATTTCCAGTGGGAAAACAAAATGAGCCCACGCACACATAAAGGTAAATTATAATGGTATTTTGAGATCAACTCAAACCCCTTTCGTAGCCTTAGTTGTTCTAATCACTCACTTTCATCACTAACATGCTGATAGCATCCAATTTAAGCAGGGAAAGCAGTGTCCTGCTAACACACACGGCTGCAATACACCCGTTAAGCATAACGTGCAGCATGGATAACACACACACCCAAACAAGAAACCAGCTGGCCTCCTATCTTTTTGTTAAGCTGCGTTATCAGCTTTGCTCGGAAATAGAGCAAAATGTTAACACGATCGGCTGAGATGCTGATAGAACTGTGTTTTTCTTGCAAATTATGTTTTCTTGCCATACCAGTCTGATAATGTTTGGTGTGACAATAGTCTTGCATTGCCAGGCCTACCTCCACAACTCTGCAGAGGAGCATTCCGGGACAGAAAGAAAACAGGCTCTGGTTTATTAGCATTTATTTAAACCAGGTACAAGTGTCTTAGGCAGCGCTAAGCCCCGGACACAATGAAGGTGCCTCTGCAATACAGCCAACTTGTTTTTGTGGAACATGTGTACGTTCAAAAGTTGTTTTAGTCCTACAACAGAAAAATCAGATTGGACTGATAGTCTAGCCAGCTGTCTGAAATTACCCTGCAGAGATGTGAGGAGCCGTTAACCATTAGTCCGCATAAATTGACTGGAGTTTAAAATTACAACACAGAGAATGTCATGTCGCGGTGGTGTCCACCTTTGAGCCGCTTCAGGGCGCGGTGGTGTTCACCAAACTGGACTTAAGGAATGCCTACCATCTCGTTCGCATTCGGGAGGGGGACGAGTGGAAGACCGCCTTTAATACCCCTCTGGGACATTTTGAATACCTTGTCATGCCGTTTGGACTCACCAACGCGCCAGCTGTTTTCCAGGCTCTGGTCAATGACGTCTTAAGGGACTTCCTGAACTGTTTTGTGGTGGTCTATCTTGATGATATCCTTGTGTTCTCCTCTTCTCTCCCCGAGCATATTTCTCATGTCAAGCAGGTCCTCCAACGCCTTCTTGAGAACCGGCTGTACGTGAAGGCGGAGAAGTGCTCTTTCCACCAGCGCTCGGTTCCATTCTTGGGCTTCATCATCGAGGGTGGACAAGTAGCGGCTGACCCGGAGAAGACCACGGCCGTCGCCGTGCGTAGCGTTTTCTGGGGTTCGTTAACTTTTACCGTAGGTTTATTCGGGATTTTAGTCAAGTGGCAGCCCCTTTGACCAAACTCACGTCCCCCAAGGTCCCTTACCTTTGGTCTCCTGCTGCTGAGCAGGCTATGTCTACTTTGAAACGCCTGTTCACTTCTCCTCCTGTGCTCAAACATCCTGACTGTTCCCTCCAGTTTGTGGTAGAGGTGGATGCGTCTGCGTCTGGGGTGGGGGCGTTTTTGTCCCAACGCTCCACCTCAGACCAGAAGCTCCATCCCTGCGCCTACATGTCTAAGAAACTGTCTCCACCAGAACAGAATTATGATGTGGGGAACCGGGAGCTGTTGGCAGTTAAGTTGGCGCTGGAGGAATGGCGCCACTGGCTTGAGGGCGCTGTGCAGCCGTTCGTGGTGTGGACAGACCATAAAACTTGGCCTACATTACCTCTACCAAGAGACTGAACTCTCGCCAAGCCAGGTGGGCCCTGTTTTTTGGTAGGTTTG
>NC_048420.1:3715674-3720938 GCF_013103735.1 Etheostoma cragini | reverse complement strand
GGGCTCCTGCTCCGCAGTACCGGCCGGGCCAGGAGGTCTGGTTGTCGTCTCGTAACGTGCCCCTGCGGACGGAGTCACAGAAGCTCTCCCCTCGGTACCTGGGTCCGTTCCCGATCGAGTCCATCATCAACCCCTCGGCCATCCGGTTGAAGCTGCCCGTTGCTATGAAGATCCACCCGACCTTCCACGTTTCTCAGATCAAGCCGGTGTCCTCCAGTTCCCTGTGTCCTCCTGCTGATCCTCCTCCACCGGTGAGACTGATCGATGATCATCCGGCCTACACCGTCCGCCAACTCCTTGACGCTCGGCGGCGTGGAAGGGGGCTGCAGTACTTGGTAGATTGGGAGGGCTACGGTCCCGAGGAACGGTCGTGGGTGCCTCGGCGGTTCATCTTGGACCCTCGGTTGGTGGCTGATTACCACCGTGCCCATCCGGATGTTCCTGGGCCGCCCGGCGGCGTCCATTGAGGGGGGGGCCCTGTCATGGGTCCGCTGCTGTCTGTGTCTGTCTTCCCTTTCCCTTGTGTGTCTGTTTGTACGTCTGTCGTCCACAAGAGGTCACCATAGAGGAATCTGGTTCGGAGGCGTGCCCACACTTTGCCATCCGCCTTCCACACTGCTGCAACCCATCCTCATCACTCCAGCTCCACAGCTGCAATCTATCTCCATCATCCCATCTCCCCAGTATATTAACCCGGGCTGACCACCTCTTCAGCGCCAGTTCGTTGCTACCCCTAAGTGGTAACTTGGCCAGTCTTTAGTGCACGTTGCTCACCTGCTATGCTATCGACTAACTTTGTTTTTGTTCTCGTCACAGTGTTCGTATCCTGCCGTTCATGTTGCAGTTTCCTCCAGACCCTCTCCTTGGAACCTTCATCCATACCTCCACCACCTGTACCTGTACCACGTGTGTTTTTGTTGGATTAAACCTTTTTCTTTACCGTCATCCTCTAGCCTGTGTTGTTTCTGTGTCTGGGTCCAACCCAACCCACTACAGAGAAAGTGGAAGGTGACGGACATCCGGCTGAAAAAGAGTGACATTTGGAGAAATTTCCAGCAGCACCTAAACAATCCTGGAAGTGGAACGTCATCGATATAGACTACTGTGACAATGACAGAGACTTGGGGAGAGTGAGGTTTCAGGCTAGTCAGAGAACAGTGTGAGGAATGTGAAAGAAAATTCAATTATATAATTGTATCTGTGAGGACGAGAATGGCTGTTTAGCATTAAAAATGCTAGTGAAAGAGAGATAGGAATTATTATATTTTGATTATTCAAATCCCTATTTCAACACAGTATTTTAAATGATTCAAAAACCCTTTGAATGGTTGAAGGGACTTTGGTCACTATGCATTATAATCTACAGCAGTTTGCTCCCAATGTTTTTAGACACTTTCCCTTAGTGAAAGCATACTCTTGATCTGTCCTCGTCACCAAAGGACGTTGTTTACAGTCAACTGTGGTGAGCAGTGTCCTGCCGCAGCTGGAATCACAACACATTTTTAATGGCAGGGAACATAAATTCTGGGTGAAAATCACTTTACACCAATCTACTCACTGTAACACATTCTCCAGTTCTTCAGGCAATTTTCAGTTTTACAATTCAGGCTTGTCAGTAAAAAGAAGAATAAAATAAGCCTTAATTATATACGTACTATTAAAATAAACCATGATACTGTGATACAGACTATTGTGAGACTGGAAAAGCTGCAGCCTTAGTGGGAAAAGGTATGTGTATATGTGACAAACAGCTAATACAAATAAAAACAAAGTACCATCACAATTGATGAATAGACACAGCAATCCCAAAATTCACAAGCACTATGCCTTTCAAATTTTATGACAGCTGTCGTTGACTGCCTGACTTTAAAGCAAGTGTTTATTTAGCTACACAAACACGAGGTTGATGAAAAAGAGCGGACTACATCATTTTTGTCCTCCCACTTCTCCCGGCTTTACTCACCACTGATAATGTTGTGTAGCTAATGTTACCGTTATACCAATTGAATGTAGAATACTTTTGCCTGCTTCACACCTGGTCAGCTAGCTAGCTAATTAAGCAACAAGCTCAATGTTAAACCACTGTATTAAGCATAAACAATAGTTGGCTTGCTTGCAAACATGTATGGTTATGCTAGATTTGATGTTGGGCTAGTAACGTTAGCTATGCGTCGATAATGTATAATTAGAACGTAAGTTACCTATGTTAAACCTAGGTAGTTCGCCAAGTGTTATTGCTAATTTAACGCCAACATTACATACAGATAAAGAAGCCGTTGAGGTAAACAAGCTATTGTTAGCTAGAATTTTTGCGGCTAGCAACAGTCCTAAATAAAATAACTAACTTTATGTAACATTAACAGAATTTTAAACAAAACAAATATGTAGGTTACTACATTATTTGGTCCTTACTTTTTGGTAACTTACATTATATCTCCTCAGTCAAGACTTGGTGCAATTCTTATGTAGCTAGCAACATGTATTTTGTTTTTTTTATTGTTGCAAAGAGCTGTAATTATCCTTGCTACAGATTTGATTATTATCATCACCTGGCAAAAGCAACACTGAGGTGGTATTTTACACAGAAAAGGCCAAATATGTGGTTAATGTTGAGGCCATAATCTATTAGCTAAATTGAACACAAGGCAAAGTGACTAAGGATTTAAGGATCTAGCTATTTCTTCTAGAGTGAGTAGCCTGTAACATTTTGTCACAAAGAAAATAACCCAGGATATCAATTATATATATATATATATTTATGTAAAACTGTGAGAGAGCTGTAGCTGTGGAAGGGAGGGCATCTGTCCCGCTTTCCTGAACGCTTCATACTTTCCATGAACTTGTGCCTTTAATAAATCCATATCCAGCAGTTTGAGACTATTCTAATTTTAGATAAAGAATGGAGAAACTTTTGAAATGATTTGTTTGTTTGTGTGTGTGTGTGTGTATGTGTGTGTGTTGTGGGGGGACATGGTATCAGTGTATCAGTTTGATATGTTAAATGTGTGTCAGTCTCACCCTGTGTCATCCTGCTGAAAGCCCTCCAGCTCGTCCTTTTGCTCAGCCAGAGAGGACTCCAGATCCAGATAGGTGCCATTGTGGGAGAGCTGCAGTGTGCAATCATCAAGCTATGGAAAAGAATGAAAAGATATTTTGAACACAAAAGTCTGAATGAATAAAATAAACCTGAACTAAGATACTGGATTTAACTAAGTAAAACTGAGTATAGTCAATGGGACAACTTAAAATGTAAATTAGGAATGGAAAATATGATTGCGTACTTGGACGTAAGGGTGGCATTTGAAATTCCCATGCTGTGATGTACGTACATAAACCACCCGCAGGAATGACATTGGTCTCCGGGCCCACTACTAGGTTTAATAGGCTTCTCACTCTGTACAGTATGTCTCTGCATGTGCTTCACACCCTTTTTTAAAACAATTTGAGCACGTAAAATAAAGTCAGCTTACAGACTTACAGCAAGGATTTCAACATGAGTGTGTACAGTGAACCATGAAAAGTAGATCCATATGCGTTTCGGCCTTACAAACCTGTTAAGGGTATTAACAAGTAGAGATGTAGCAATAAAGGCTGCAGAACATGAAACCAAGAACCAGAGGAAAACCGAAAAAAAATAAAGATTTTACTCCATTAAAATACCAGCTGTGAGAATTTCTTTTTAAATTGTGTACAATTTGAAGCTACAGCACGTTTTGTCTCTGTATGATTGTGGAGAGAGCAATCACAGTCCTCTCCACATACTTACACACGTACATTTACGCACATGCAGATTCTATTTTTTTAACTTCTCAAGAACACAGCAATCTTTCACCTGTGTCATCTGTGATGGCATGATCTAAGGTAGCACTGCAGAGCGACCTAAGTCAGAATTGACCCGCTATGCTATGTAATGAGAAACCCTGCTGAGTTTGAGACCAGGTGCACAGTAATATATCTGCACACCACTGGCATTGATGTTTATGGCTACAGTCACAAGTTGGTAGCAGGTGCAAGCAGCCGTCCCTGCAACAACTTGTAAAAAGTAACATACATCATGGCGTTATTGTTACAATAAGCCATGAGCTTTGCAACTTATTGTTAAAGCTGCTGATGTATGAATAGGTGAATGAGATCAGAGTTATAAGTTAAGCTAGCGTTTAGCACCTCTATAGCATTGGAAGGCCTAACCGAGCCTCTGGTGTAGTGCCAAACTCCCCCTGGCTGTCTGGGGTGGGCTGCATGACGACACTCCCTGCCCAGCAGAGACCACAAATCACAAGACCTGCTGCTGCTCTCTGTCTGTCCCTCCTTCTCACTGGGAAACATAGAGACGGACCGTCGGATGGACTCACAGCATAAATATAACCTTGCTATATTTAAGCTGCACTGAGTGCACACAGGAGCTCAAGGGTGGGTGTATCCAGGGGCTGGGAGTTGGGGGGGCTACTGTCAGGGCCAAGGTGTTACAAAGGAGAAGCTGACTTATCCATATGGCAATGAACTTTGCATTACTGCACTAAGCACCTCCAAGCTTAGGAGAAATAATTAGGCGCCATAAGCAAATGAGGTGAGTCTGGGTTCTGCTCCAGTTTCCTCTCACCCCCCCCTCACAACAACATTAATCCATCTGTGCCAAATAGCTAATCCGCAAAGCAAAACACACTGTTGGTTGGAATTCAGTCAGTAAAGCCAAATAAAATGCTGTCAACATAACCATATTTTACAAGGAAAATTTAAGAAAATGTCTTGCAAGATGAGAATGACAAATAAAAAAAAAGTGGACCTTGAGTGGACATTTACATTTGCTAAGCTGTTACTTAGCTAAATGCTATTCTTACAATGGCAGAAGGCTCACATTGACAACATGCTGTTTGTAGGTGTAATGTTTACCACGTTCACATCGTACTTTAAATTAGCTCTTAACATGAAGTACATCTGGGGCTGATGGATTGAAAAATGTAAGGGATCACCCAAGCTGGTACAGTAGCCTACATCCTAAGAAGGACATGGATGTGTGTGCCAACTGTCAATCCAAAATGTTTTACAAGTCCATCTAATAGTTGAGTTAGTCTGGGCCGAAGTAGTGGCCTATCAAACCAATTCTGCCATCCCCAGAGCTTGCTTGGTTTCTAGCATGGCAAAAAATATGAACTAAGGTAAAAAAAAAGGGGCATTCTATTGCAAATATGTTAAGCAGAATCCTTGCAGTAAATGTAAATGTGCTGTATTTATATAGCGCTTTTCCAGTCTTAACAACTGCTCAA
>NC_048420.1:3714202-3715664 GCF_013103735.1 Etheostoma cragini | reverse complement strand
GGTGGAAATCATCCCCTGTCCCACTGCCCCGCTTTTTATGTAGCAGTAAGACAAAAGCATTTCTTATTCCCAATCCGCTAGCAATATTCAGTTCTTTTTTTCAATTTTCCAGTTTCACATCTAGTAATTTAAAGAGGCTTTAAATTATTTCTCTGAAAATCCCCATTTCTGTCTAACACACATCCCAGGACAGAGCCCCACCTCCAGCTGCTTTCTTTTGCTGCTCCACTTTACGTACAGTACGCATTACTCAATCGTACAAATACTGCTTGGAGAGCAAGAAGAAGTGAGCCCCGGACCACTCTGTAAAGTAATACATTAACAGCTCCCCCTCCAACGGGTGTCTCTTTCCTAAAACACTTCGCTTGGGTAATATTAGTAGTAACATAACAAAACACATCATGCTGGACGGAGTCGGCAGAGAGGAGGCTCCAGAAAGAACCGCAGGCTCTTCACACTCAAGGTTTCGGGACGGGCCAGGGAAACACTTAGTGGCTAGTATATATTTTACACTCATTTAATCAAATTCTCCCAGAAGAGCAAAGCAAAAAGAACAAAAACGCAGGGGTAGGAGGAGTAATTACTTCCACATTAAAACAACACCAAGCCTGCTGGTGATCACAGTGGGTCTACACTAAACAATACCCTTACGTAACTTGAACGATGAGTTTTTAAGAACTTTTTGGTGTCAAAATCCGTGCCACAGAGGATTAGGCTCTTTGAGAACGTGGAGGAGGGTGTGTTCTACACGGCTATTAAATCTCCCAATGGTGCTTTAATGGGAAGCCTTTGGTGGTTTGAAGTCTTGGCTTTGTTGTTTTGAGAGGAATGGGAGTTTTTCCCCCTGCAAACCTGTGGCTATTTCACTAATGCTGAGGCTTCTGCATTGAGCTGGACATCAATGCATCATTTTGAAGGGGTTGCCTGTCTTCGTGTTTAACTCACTAATGTTTAACTTCGAAAAGGGATAATATATTCTGTGAGAATCAAAAGCAACTTCTTTGTTTAGCCATTTGGATAGAATGACACATCCAATGCAAACAAACTAGTGATGCACTGATTTAACCCTGGCAATTTAGCCAAACCATGCGTGTGATCATGTGTGTGTGTGTGTGTGTGTGTGTGTGTGTGTGTGTGTGTGTGTGTGTGTATGTGTGTTTGTTTGTATTAGGTTTAACTACATTTGTGGGGACCAAAAACCGGGAATACAGAATACTTATGGGGTCCTGACAGCTTTGTGGGGACAAAATGCTGGTCCCCACAACTTTAAAGGGCTGTTTGAGGAATAAGACTTGGTTTTAGGATCAGGGTTAGAATTAAGTTATGGTTAGGGTAAGGGTAAGGGATAAGGTTAGGCATTTAGGTTTGATTGTTAAGGTTAGGCTAAGGGGCTAGGGAATGCATTATGTCAATGACTGGTCCCCACAAAGATAGTGAGACACACTTGTGTGTGTGTGTGTGT
>NC_048420.1:3670897-3714177 GCF_013103735.1 Etheostoma cragini | reverse complement strand
TGTGTCTGTCTGTCTGTGTGTGTGTATGTGTGTGTTTCTGTTTGAGTCTACAGACTGGTGCATGGTCAGAGAGGGGGAAGAGGAGTTGGAGGAAGAGGTCAGGAAAACCACGGCACCCAGAGTGAGGAGAACAAAGTGTCGCAGGGACCCAGGCTCCTAGCCGCAGGAATTCTGGGACAAGTGACCTATACTTTACATGCAGGCCAGCAGCCAGCCAAACACAGAGTTCTACCATCACAACATAATAATACAGTAGGCTTTTCTCAGAGAAGAGCACAAGTGGTTTAGACAAAAAGAGAGAAAGGCTGCTTTAACAAAGAAAGACTGAGAAATGGCTCAGGAAATTGTCAAACGCTTGCTAGCTTTGGCATTTTCCAATAATATAATAACATTCAACACCAACTTTTAGATCTGGACAGTCTGACGGGTAAATTTGCAACAGTTCCGTTGCATGCCTATAATCCAAGCAGAATATCCAGTTGCCATTGCGCCCAGTCTTCCTACTGATGTTAGCAAAATTGCAAACACTGACACAGGCTTTGCCATCTGTCTGTGTGTAGGTTGTAATCATGAGCTTTTCTGTGCTGTGGGACATTTTTCATTTGTTTTGTGGCTTTTAAAGATGGGGCAGCAAAAGATCTATTTGGTCTGGAAAACCACTCTGCTGTTGAATGCTGGTTTGCTGTCAGGGTTGTGTGCCGCAGTGGAACTCCCTTCCCTCTGTCTCACTTTTAATTTCAATTCAATCCACAATTTTTTGTGTTTCTTACCCTTCTCAGTAAGGAATATGTTGCTGAACGTTACTAAGAAAGAACATCTTTATCATACACCCTTGGTGATCTGACTCTGCAATACATTTGATCATCTGTGATTCAGGCTTTTTGCAGGGAACCAGAGCTTTCACTAACTGCCACATGTCTCTGGTTGCACTGCTGACTTTGCACACCTGTCACTGTGACAGAGTGCAAAACATATCCAGAAATAATAAAGGATTATTTAATTTGAGACAGGGATGTGTTCTTATTTCTTACCTCCTCGTTTAAGTGTTAGAGTCGGTCGATCAGACCAACCTCTTTCTCAATGGCTCTTCAACAGAGCATATGTATGCCAGCATGGGATTAATTCTGAATATTTAGTCCAAAACAAATTAAATCCATGTGTAATGCTGCTGTGGGCTTTGAAAGAAACACTTGCAACCTTATTTCAGTCGTCAGGCTGGAGAACCAATCCCTAGTGCTTGCATGTGTTCTCAAAATAGCCTCTGAATAGTAGACATGGAATTTTATTTTCGGTAGGCTTGAAGTGTAACATAATTTTTTTGTAATCTTATATTGCTTTATTATGCGATATATCCTTGTAAAAATCATGTATTCGCCATATAGGCTATCACACATATTGCTACATAAGTTAAGTCTAGCATGAGTTATTTACCAAGCTGGTAATCCTACCTTGTGTGGAGCTCTGAGGAGCCTGTGGACGCCTGCTAACTGGTTGATGAGTGGGACATCCTCCCTGAAGGTGTACAGCGGGGGTCTAGTCGGTTCTGGGAAATTCGTGCTGTTGAATGGATCGGTATCATCTAAAAACTGAACCCTACAGACAAGAGTGGCCATGGTGCATCCATGCAAGTATCTCTTCTGAGGGGACAGCCCGGTTTAACGAGAGCTGTGGCAGCTATGGCTCGGGTCGCTGGGTGCTCCTCTCCTGCTGGTAACGACAACAAACCCGGGTCGCCAAGTGCGCTCCGGTGCGCAGCCTGCTCTCCCGCAGGACAGGGGTATGAGAAAGGGGGGAGGTGACCGGTGCTGGAAGCCGAAAAAGTGGCACCAAGGAACCGGTCAAGTATCTTGTCTCGCCTCCTTTCTTCGGCTGTGGTCACCCTTAGTTTAGTTGGTGTGTTATTTCCGGAGAGGCAGGTGGCCAGTGATACAGCGGAGGCAGCAGGCGGACTCCAGCTCGCTGCCGGAGAGTATCAGCGCAGCTTGGGACAGCCGCTCTGCTGTCTGTCTGAGTCCCACTAACCCCCCCCCCCCCCCCCACGCTTCACCCCATCGCACCATCCCCCTCCCTTCAGATCACTGTCTCCGACTTAGCAGAAGTTTCCTACATTAAAATGAACTGCACCAGATAGATAGACAGATAGATTGCTAAATAGATATACATAGATGGATGGATAGGCCTATTTTCTTCATCCACTAGGGCAAATTTGTATTTAAATGTACAGCATGTTGAATAAATTATTAACAAAATGAACATAGGTTAGACAGTTTATAGGCATACACAGGTACATAGGTTACATATATTTTTGTGCACGTTATAGGTTTATAAAGTAAAAAAAGGGACTTACCCTCCCCAACAGAAAACACTGTTGACAAACTGCTCCAAACAGCTCTGTTGTAGTCCAGCTTTTACTTCCGTGACAAACGTGCGTCACTTTGTAACACACGCTCGCCTTGCTGCTAGCGCGGCACGCCCTCATACTCTGCTTCTGACTGGCTAGTTGTCCTTACCTAGATACAGCGCATGTGCGAGTCCCAACAAAGATGGTAATAAGATGCCTCACTCTGTAGCTAAAAGAGGGAGCTCAACACGCAGGGTGAAAAAAGAAGCTGCAGCAATGGGCAGTACAACAAATATATGGTGTTTTCTGAAATGTTACCACATAAACCTATTCTGCTACAACCTCTAAATACAATTATTGACCTGACAATGAGCATAATATGAGCACTTTCAGACAGTTTTAGCTTTTGTTAGACTTAGACTTAGCTTTATTAAATTGAAATTTTATTGCACTATTAAATAGCCTAAATAACCTTCTAAAACAATGTGATCAAAGATCATCTAAAAAGTTGGGTGTAACAGACACTCAATAAATCCAGATTAGAGTATTACTGATGAATATTTCTTGTTAAGCGTTTTGCTGCAGGTTAAAGTGCATCTAGACCAATGCTGACCTCATGTGGCTAGAACATTTAAATACAATTGATTCCAAAAATTCTACAAACTCAGACCAACTAACACATATTAACCCATCTGTCAAAAACTGCAGTTAAACTACGAGTTCCTACAGTATAGGAATACTGGAATATATAACGTACTGTATGCCTCAGACACTGTCAATTAGTTACAGTAGACGTAAACATGAGAAGAGTGAGAGCTCTTTAAATGTCCTTTTACTCTAAGGTGTTACAGTAAACTGTAGGCCTTAGTCTGGTAGAGTGGGTCACCCACTAATCGCAGGGTCCCCCTGTCCATGAGTCCTTCTGCATGACACTGAACCCCGACTGCTTGCATGGCCGTAGCTTGCTGCTATTGGTGTGTAGCTTAAAATACTGTGAGAATTAAAGGCAAATTGTAACCACGGTCAATTAAAGGTCCTATGACATGCTGCTATTTGGATGCTTTTATATAGGTCTTAGTGGTCCCCTAATACCATATCTGAAGTCCCTTTACCAAAATTCAGCCTTGGTGCAGAATTACAGACACTAGAGCCAGGCCCACAATGAGCTTTCCCTAGGATGTGCAATTTCTGTGTCCGTTGCTTTAAATGCTATTGCGGAGGAGAGAGGCAGGGCAAGGTGGAGGGTGGGGGTGTGGCCTTGACCAACTGACATGATTGCTTGTTTTCAAGCCATGACGTCTCTCTCTTTTTCATGGGCGGGCGAAATTCTGGGGCAGACAAAGCAGCGAAAGAGGCGGGAGGGAGATGACCTTGCTCCTTAGGACATCATAAGGGAAAGATTCCAGATCGTCCCATCTGAGCTTTTATTTTCTCAAAGGCAGAGCAGGATACCCAGGGCTCGGTTTACACCTATCACCATCACTTCTAGCCACTAGGGGACCATAGGCAGGCTGGGGGAATGCATATTAATGTTTAAAAAAAACTCATAAAGTGAAATGTTAATGCCATGGGACCTTTCACAATTATTACATTACTAGGCCCTTTGTCTGTGAACCTGTCAATATTATCTGTGTAAAGCAGAGATTTTCAACAGGGGGTCTAGGAGCCTTAGAAGCCCTCATAGTTACTACAGGGGCCTTAACTTATTTTCATATTTCTTTTCCAAAAAGGTTCCTTTCTCAAAATATACATAAACATGAATCGACATAGGTAGATCTGACATATGTAGATCTGGCTTTATTAGCAAAGACAGATCTACCTATTTGGGATTGGTTTTTAGACTTTGATAACTGTCCTGTCCTAGGTAAGGTAACCACTAAAACAGCCATCCACAGATATAGTTAACTGTGCTACATGTGCTCTCTTTCCGATTAGGCCTTGGCCTAAAAAAACACTGAAAGGCCCCTGGTGTAAAGTGAGCAAAATCTCATGTCAACTATCAATGGAGAACCCCTCTTTGTTACCACTGGAGGGCATAAGACCACTTCTTTTAACACTGATAAAAGGGAAAGCATCAGCTTCGTATTGTTATAACGTAATTCCTGAATTAAAAACCGGGCCCTCATTTACCGGAACCGCAGAAGTTACCCGGCTTTTATTTGAAGCAGACTTTTAATAGAGGCAGGCCTTTATTTCTAATTCCATGTTTGATAAGTATAATTGTTTTAATACACCGTTTTAAACAAAAAGCCATAGCGTTCCAGTGGACATAGATCATTCATTTTTAAGAAACGTTTGCAAAAATATCCCCATACAACAGCCAGGGTAAGAAATAATCAAACACCACCATGGTGTCAGTTTGAACCCTGTAAATGTAGTCTACCGGGTAAATATAATCAAATATAGGCACTACGGTGCTGCTGGTAGATTACAATAAGAGCATGTAGTTACACCAGTATCTGATTAACGTTAAACACGGTTAGCTAGCTTAGTTTCTAGCTCCAGGATACTCTTTGCCTCCCACCTCCAGCTAGCTAGCCGTGCTCTGCTCCGGTCGGCTAATCCCGTTAGCTCATTCTTCTGTTTCTTCATCCTGGGGTCAATGTGAAAATGTCTCGCAACTTTTTCCTCCGCATTCTTTAAAACCTTTTTCGTTTTGTTGTTGAAGTGTCAGTCACTAGCACCAGAGTCGTCATTCTCTGCTGTCACTAAATGAGACCCGTGTTACAGCCAATGTAGCTAGCTACGGCCATCTAGTGACACCTGGTGGCACACTCGGCTGGGTTAACACATACAGACCCTTCTTTGACTTCCTATGATACAGCCGCACTGACTAAAATAACAGTAGGACAATAATACTTTACATGAGTACCAAAACCCAGAAAAAAAGCATGAATATATAGTTGAATCTGTTAAATTAAATTGGTAGAAATGTACATTACGGTAAACTTTAATTTACATTATCCACACGATTAATTTGAGGCCGGCCTTTATTTGTGCGTGTTGACCACGCCCCGACCACTATCAGAGGCCCTTCTTTTAATTGGTCTTTATTTGAGGAATTACGGTAAATAATGTGCGTCTTAAGTGACTGGTTGTAAAAATAAGAACAAAGTACAAAAGGTTCTTCACACACACCCTGTCAACTGCTCACTGTCTCGCTTATCTGTAGCTCTGTCACATTTTTCAGCCTTCGTTAATCTAAAGATAGGCTGGTAATTCCTATCCATAAATCATCAACTCACATGAGTTTATCAATAATGAATCAGCTGAGTCATACCTGTGACATGGCAAAGTATTTTTTAATACTTGCCATCAAAATTCAAACTTCCCTGTTATACCACAGATCCCGGCGTGTTAAGGATTCAATGAATGAGAACAACACATTTGTTGACTATCATATTTATTACTGATACCAAACAATTGATGTGACAAGACATTGAAGGGAAGGTAAGAACCCAGTGATGTGATAACACTGAAACCACTGTAAAAACCACTGTAAAAGGCAATATTTCATGTAACTTGTCCACCAATTTCCCAGGGTAATGATTTATTCTTTAACTTTGCACCTAGAGAGTTCCAGGGAGAACTACCACTTGTTGATTTACCCAGGTATACAGTCCCCATAGAGCGTAAACGGTCACATTTAGCCTCACAAGAGAATGCAGACGATGGTCGTTCAGATTTAATTTATAAGTATCAAGGAGCTACTGCTTGTAGTTTCCCGCAGAATAAAAGCATGAATATCAGCAAAAAATGCAAGGAGTAGTGTAATGCATGCCTTTACCTTTGCACACCCAAGGGACACCTAAATGAGTATTTATGAGGTTTTAGTTTTTCCTAACAAATAATGTGTGAGCAAATGATTCTAGCCAACTTCTTTACTCTTGTCTGTATTCTCACATTTTCAGTAGGTTCTTAAATCTTCTCAATGGGTTGCTTATTAACAGTTCCTAATGCACATTTAACCTTAGGTTGGATACAAATCCACTAAATTGGTTCTTCCAAGCCCTGGACTTGCTTGAAGATTGGACCACCTCTCATGAGGACCCGGAGAGGGTGGAACAGGAGAAGGCAGGAAACAACCAAGCCTAGTATCTGCTCACCAGTGTGGGCTTCTGTGTGGGACTTGGCAACATCTGGAGGTTCCCTTACTTGTCAAAGCACAGGGGGAGGTAGGCTGTGTGGCGACATGAGAAATGTGTGTGAAAAAAGCATTATAATGCAAGTTTCTTTAAATAAGAATTTTACATTGAAATAATCCTAGCTGAATAGTTATATTCAGAAATAAATGAAATGCTTTGATTCTGAAAATTTAGGCTGTTGAAAAAACACATCAATATGTTGTGTATGTCTAAAGCGTTAATTGGTCAGCCCTAAAATATAAATAACAGACGTTTTGTTAGCATCACTTGTGTTCATAATTCTTCACAACTTCGTCAGTTAGATGCATGTAGTTTGTGTTATAGACACAGGATTCTGGTGTGAGTTGAATGATACACGAACTGAAGAAATACGTAGTGAGCAAACATATTCCATTATCCAAAGTGGGACCAATAAAATGAAACCACGATCATCATTAGGATCCATATGTCTGCACTTTAAGTGATTAAGGTTAAATATTAACTTGTAGAGGTGAAGCTAGAAGGTCAATTTTACAGCAAATAACCACTGATGTCTCATGTGGTCGTTTATGAGCTTGGAAGTTTGAAAATGCCAACGGGAGTGGAGAGAAGAAACAAGTAATATTGGAAAACCGGGTTTGAGGCTTTGAACCCTCGGCTGTGAAAGGGGTGTCATGTGACATGTAAACATAAACATGACCTTAGCTGAGGTGTAAGTTGTCTGAGAGGTACTCACATGTCACCATCACTTATCAGAAAAACCATCATAGCTCAAGTTATCAAAGATTAACTTATCAGCCAGAGGAGCACAGATCAAGTCAAGTAGAACTGTATTTGTCCCCAGTTGGGCAATCGATTTTGCAGCAGTGAAAACTACAAAGGATCAATACAGTAAAAATACAAGAAACCAGCATATGCACTAGTATAGCCACGTTACATATGGGAATAACTTTGTAATATATTACTATATGTACATCAAATAAATTAAATATGCAACATTTCTAAAACCTTTTCATAAAACTAAATCTGTTTTGAACATCCTAATATCAACTAATTAACTCTGTGAGGCTACTTGAGGACAGCTGTACTTTGAACTATAGGCTGTTAACGTCAGCATGCTAACATGCTCACAATGACAATGCTTAACATGCTGATGCTTAGTAAGTATGATATAGTAAGTAAGTATAACATTAACCATGTTCACCACATACATTTGCTAATTAGCACTCAACACAAAGTACAGATGAGCCTGATTTGAATGTTAACACATTAAATTGTTGACCTGATGATGGTGGAGGATTAAAAAGTCATTGGATTACCAAAGTGAATCTGCTCACCCAGCTACCTCTGTGACACTAAAGCCGGAGCTGTCGTTTAGGAGCGTCTACATTTTACCCTTGAGTGGTTGACATTTTACCACTGAGAGCCTCAGAGACACAATTTGACAATCTACCTGTAGTGAAATTGAATAGCCCATAGGCCTCAATATGTCAAAAACACTCCCTCAAGAATTTAAAACAATCATTTAGATAACAATCATAATTTGATGTGTGATTCAGATTTTACACTTCAGGTGTTTTAGATGTCTGCTATCTAAAAGGAAATCCTGACAGCAACCGAACTTTCAGCCCTGAGCCTACTTTATCAGCAGTGATGTGCTGTGTGAAATAAATAATTGACCAATTTCATGTGTTGACATGTTGTAAAGAATATCAACGATCACAAAAATGGTTGCCGCAAACAAGGTGCTAACGTGTACAGGTCTTCTATCCGTCCAGTTGTCCAAGCTTATGTTCCTGTGTCACCAGGTGCCTTTATGATCCCCTTTCTTATCCTGCTACATCTGCAGGATAAGAATTATGTTATGAAATACGGTGGTTCGATCCCTGGCCCTGCACTCCCATGTCAAAGTGTCTTTGGCCAAGACACTGAACCCAAAGTTGCCCACGATACTGTGCCACCGGAGGGTAGATGTGTGTGAGTGTTCATCTGATGAGCAGATGGCACCTTTTACAACAGCCTCGGCCACAGTGTGTGAATGTGTGTGAATGGTGAATGGTTCCTGTACTATGTAAAGGCGCTTTGAGTAGTCGTTGAGACTAGAAAAGCGCTATGTAAGAACAGTCCATAAACAGAAATTAGGTTAAGGGAAAATGTAGATGAAATTTGGAGGATACACATATAATGATATCTTGGACATCCTTATAATAACTGTTGATACAATGCCAACACAGGTCTTACCTTGGTTAATGATTGCATTTGAAAGGAACACTGATAAGATTAATATGCACTCTGAATTGCTTAACAATTACACTGCAGGAAACATGGTATAATGTTACTTATCTGTTATATCTGTTATATTTAAATAACAACTCAAATAGTCAACATTAGCATGGTTGAGCATTTCAATATCAAACCTGAGAGAATGTGGACCACATCTAGTGGCTGAAATGACATGCTTGTAAATCCCTATGCAATAAAACATGGATCTGATTTCTCAAGGACTTTAAATAGCATTACCTGATTGTTCAGATAAGCTAAAGTATAATGGGAAACGTGATGCCTCTGACTGTGTTTCATAATTTATTTCAATGTCGTACAAAGTGAGACCAAAAATGTCCTTGGATATGTTTGTTAACCATAAAAAAAAACGGTGGTCTTAAGAGGAGTGATATACGTCGATATACGATATAACGTCTTCAGTGCCTAAAAAAAAAGAAAACGCTGCATTTTGCTCACAAAGTCATGAATACCCTACTCATCTTTCAGGGAAATGTGTTGGGGGAGGCACCTTATCTAGGAGGGTCCACCCCTTTCCACTTAACCTTGCTGACATTACATTATACAATACAGGTTGTAATTAGCTAATGATAACTGTGGTTTAGGTGCCATAGGTTGCAGTAAATACCTCAGTGCCTTTCTTCGGAACATGCAGTAGTGGTAAGGTACTCAGAGAGAGACAGTCCATGGATAATCAGTAACAGCTTCCACAGAGGAGACTGAATGAGAAGGAATACTCAACGGCTATATTGACAATTTCTGAGTCCAGTGAAATTTACAAGAAGCCGCTATGAAGCTGAAGTTGCCAAACCCAGGATTGGATAACCGGATTCCCTCTCATGAGGACCTGGAGAGGATGGAGCAGGAGGAGGCGGGAGATAGGCCCAAATGGGACAACAAAGCCCAGTATCTGCTCACCTGTGTGGGTTTCTGTGTGGGACTTGGCAATGTTTGGCGGTTC
This sequence comes from Etheostoma cragini, assembly GCF_013103735.1. NCBI lineage: Eukaryota > Metazoa > Chordata > Actinopteri > Perciformes > Percidae > Etheostoma > Etheostoma cragini. The sequence continues at coordinate 3,704,471 of NC_048420.1, read as the reverse complement.
CCTTACCTGTGTCAAAGCCATGGAGGAGGTAGGCTGGGAGGAGACTGGGTATACGTTTAAGATGGCAGAAAATTAGAAGTGTGTATACATTATTTAAAGGATTTAAATTTGTCTATACCTGTCATCCGTTACTTAACTGGGCTTATAAAAAAAATGATACCAAGTATATGACATCAAAATTTATAATAATGGATTGTAACACATTAATTGACACATTTGAAAGAATATATTCATTAAAACAGAATATTTTAATATATAAAATTTGCTTTTTTCCACAAAAATGTTGGAAATCTCATGTATGTTTAAAAAAGCATTTCGATATTTACAGATTCAGCAGGTGTAGCACAGTCAGACTCTCTGAATTTTGCTCATAGCCCTATTTGCACCGAACTATTACCAGGGGATCTTATGTGATTTAGATATTCTCCCCGTAATACAAATTCATTCAGGATTCAATACACACAAGACTATTAATATCACACAAACTCTGTGTTTGACAAAATAGACAGTGGAATTTTAACATGATAAATAAAAGTCTTGGCAGATTTGTACAGGATTAAGATAACAACTTCCAAAATGACAAATTAAAAGAGGTCCCCAGGTAATACTAGTCCTGTGCAAATGAACTGCCTGTTTTTCTTAGACAGATCTTAAAAGTCAAACAATGAATCCCTAAAAATATTACAAACTTAAATGTGTTTATTAAGATCAACTGGCAATTTGGTACACAATAAAACTGCTGGAATTTTTCCTTTACTTTCAAAAAACGTTATCGCTATGTAAAAATGAATGTGTAAGTCTTTTTCATGGTTTTTTGAGCACTGCAGGTAAAAAACGTGTACCATGCTTTTTCCTGTTTAATGGGTGTCTTTATGGGCGGAGTTTAAAGTATACTGTCAACTGCTGGATATTTACTTACCATCTTTAAAGCAACACATTGCTAACTCCTTATGACAATGTGAATGTTGTACTTCTAGGAGCGTTTATGATCCCATTCCTTATCCTGGTGGTCCTGGAGGGAATCCCACTGCTGCACCTGGAGTTTGCCATCGGTCAGCGTCTGAGGAAGGGCAATGTGGGAGTGTGGAGATCAATCAATCCATACTTGGGTGGAGTCGGTGCGTAAAAAAATAAAAGGCATGCACATATTACATGATGAAATGTGATCACTTTGGTGATCAGTTTTCATCTAGCGCCATCATCAGATCAAAACATCACCAAATACCTTCAAAACCAGTGTTTTTTCCATCAGTCTCAGCTATACTTTGTGTTGAGTGCTGACTTACACATTTTAGCATGCTAAGATGGTTGAACATGGTAAACATTATTCCTGCTTAACATCAGCATGTTAGCATGCTAACATTAGTGTTTAGCTCGAAGAACAGCTGTATAGCCTCACAGAACCGTTAGCATGGCTATAGACTCTTAAAAAAAGGACTACCACCAGACTAATTGTTTACTTTTGTTACAGGCATTGCGTCCTTGCTTGTCTCATGTTTTGTGGGTTTGTACTACAACACCATCATGGCGTGGATCATGTGGTATCTCTACAACTCTTTTCAAGATCCTCTGCCTTGGAGCCAGTGTCCTCTCAATGCTAACAGGACAGGTACAGTATGCCTACATACATGAAGAAATCCATCAAAAAGAATTAAAAAAAAAAATCACATCGTCTGTAAAGTTTGCGTTTACATTTATTTCAAAGGCAGGTAAAGTTGCCCTTTGTCGTCTGCTAATCTGCACTTTGCAGGTGTAGTGGAGGAGTGTGCTCGGAGCAGCAGTGTCGACTACTTTTGGTACAGAGAAACTCTTAACACCTCAACAGCTATCGACGAGTCTGGAGGCCTACAGTGGTGGATGGTGCTAGCCCTGCTGTCTGCCTGGACTGTGCTCTATGTCTGCTGCATCCGGGGCATTGAGACCACAGGAAAGGTCTGAAAGTCACATTACATCGGAATAATGGGATGCAAGAGTGATGCCTGCTTGCGTGCATATTTGGTCCTTCAGATAGAAAGATATAGTACATCTTTGGTTCATTATGTAATTTTTTTCCTTCGCTCAGGCTGTGTACATCACATCCACTCTGCCATACGTGGTCCTTACAATCTTCCTTATCAGAGGACTGACTTTGAAAGGATCGGTAGATGGAATCAAGTTCCTCTTCACACCAGATGTAAGCACTGTTATAACACACCAACCAACACTTGTCAGTATGATTAATACAATTTTGGAAAATGCTCTCATTCTCTTGCAGAGTGTGCGATAAGCAACCACCAGTTTAGCTGTTGGCCAAAGATGATTTGATTCATTACATGGAAGTGGATGTTAAATGCTGAGTGAAACAAGGTGTTTAGTAGTGTGTTTAGCATTTTTTTTATATACAGTATATATTAATATATAAATTAGCAGGCTAGTTGGTGTGATTTTGGCTGTTGTCCTATTGTAGTTTTTGTACTAAAAGATCAGAAAGTATTGGGGTGGGATTTGGGCTTGGTTTAAATAAATACTTTTAAAAGCCTCATCCAGTTAGTTTTAATGATCTCACACAACAGTCAATCCAGAAGATCAGACTTGAGCTAAAACTATCATCATGGTGTACAGTACTATCACACATTAATAATTAACAATGGCCTGGTAAGTAGAAGTGTTTACTGTCAGCTCTATACAACATCAAATATCCCAATAGGAAACAGTTAGCATAGGATTCCTGGATTGATTCTCTTGTTAATATGAGCTTCTTTCTATCCTCTTTAAGGTAAATGAATTAATGAATCCAGCGACCTGGTTGGACGCAGGTGCTCAAGTTTTCTATTCCTTCTCTCTGGCCTTTGGAGGACTCATCTCATTCTCCAGTTACAACTCTGTTCAGTGAGTAACTGCCTAAATGGCCCAGTAACACAATGAGTCTTCTTTTGTACATTTCTCCTCACATGATCATTATTGTCTGTTAGCAACAACTGTGAGCAGGATGCCGTTCTCATTGCCATCATCAATGGCTGCACCTCAGTGTACTCTGCCACAGTTATCTACTCCATCATCGGCTTCAGGGCCACGCAAAAATTTGACGACTGCATAGCAAAGTAAGTTTGAATTGCGCAAAAAAGGCTTTAAAAAGCAATTTAGATTCACTATTAACTAATACCCTATTAAGACTGAAACTCATCTCTCTTCGCTTTCATTTTAGCAACATCTTGAAGCTGATAAATGCCTACAACTATCCTGAAAACAGCATCACAGAAAGCAACTACAATGAGGTTCTGGTCTACCTCAACCAGACAACTCCAGATATCCTTCAAGGATTACAATTACAGATCTGTGACATACAGACTTTCCTCAGTCAGGTCAGTATTGTTGGACAATTTGAAACTGAATTTTGCTGTTTTCAGTCTAACTGAAAGGATTTAGCAGTGGGCCTATGATTGATATATGTGGTGTACTACTTCAGGGCGTAGAGGGAACAGGACTAGCCTTCATCGTGTTCACAGAAGCCATCATCAAAATGCCTGTTTCTCCTTTGTGGGCTGTCCTCTTCTTCGTCATGCTCTTCTGCCTCGGCCTCTCGACTATGTTCGGGAACATGGAGGGAGTGGTGGTCCCTTTGCAGGACCTAAAATTGCTGCCTCAATCTTGGCCCAAAGAAGTTTTCTGTGGTAACTTCCTGAAGTTCCTACTCAATATAAAATGTCAGGATAAAAACATTTGATGTAACCACTTTTTGTACTGTTTTTTTCAGGTCTGACTTGCTTAATCTCTTTCACTCTTGGGCTGATCTTTACAATGCGCTCTGGAAACTACTGGCTAGCTCTTTTTGACAATTTTGCTGGCTCTATCCCTCTTCTGGTCATCGGATTATCTGAAATGATAGCTGTTATATACGTCTATGGCATAGATAGGTAAGTCTATCCAAGAAGGTACAGAGTAGCCAAGGTAATGGCTGTTTAGTGCTAATTAGCTAACTGTTAACACACTAACATCATAACCTGACATGGTAAACATTATACATGCTAAACATCAGGATTGTCACTCATTACCCAATCCATACCGAAAACACCATTTGTTCAGATCACACACATACATTGAAAAATTTGGGTTTCTAATATGAATCGCGTGGTGACAAGGTTCAAATATGCTTATTATTCTGCACTATATACAGTACAGGCCAAAAGTTTGGAACCACCTTCTCATTCAATGTGTTTTCTTTATTTTCATGACTATTTGCAGTATAATTATCACTGAAGGCATCAAAACTATGAATGAACACATATGGAATTATGTACCCACAAAAAAGTGTGAAATAACTGAAAACATGTCTTATATTGTAGTTTCTTCAAAGTAGCCCCCCTTTGCTCTGATTACTGCTTTGTACACTTTTGGCATTCTCTTGATGAGCTTCAAGATAGCTGTTATGGCATATAGACAGATTTTTATTTTTAAAGGCAATGCATCCTGATAAAGTTCCCTCGGCAATTGGAATTAAAATAGCCCCATATCATCACACCTAGAGATTGGCATGGCATTTTTCAGTTAGCTTTATCAGGATGCACAGTGTCCTGGATCCATGAAATAACTAGCCTTCAAAAAAAAAAATCTGCCTGCCTCTATGGGAATTTAACATAGGGGTGTGTATTCTCATGCACACCCCTATGTTATGTTAATACACTGTATTTTTATGAAGAACATTTTTTTTACTAACAATATATTATTCATTCACAAAGAAAATCTGTGTCCATAAAGGTTGGATTTTCCTAAATGTTTTGAATTAAGGTATTAAGGTCATTTTCCAAACAGTGTTTTTATTCCTCTTTTTAATCAACTTTAGGATTGGTGTGTAAACTTTTCCAAGCCACTGTATTGCCTCCCATTTACAGTCTTTATGTAAGGTTTTACCTGAGGTTACTAAAGTAACAGAGTGGATTTTTAGTCCAGTAACACAAGCCACACGGGCTGCTTTATTTACTGTATCTAATACAAGTACAAGGCTGTCTTTTATGGCTGCCTTGATACACACTCAGCTGACATTATGTCTCCCTCTTATTGCTTCCAAACAGGTTTAACAAGGACATAGAGTTTATGATCGGCCACAAGCCCAATATCTTCTGGCAGGTGACATGGAGGGTTGTCAGTCCACTCATTATGGTCGTCATCTTGGTTTTCTACTTTGTAACCCAAATCACCAATAATCTCACTTATTTGGTGTGGGACGAGGAGTCGGTAAGTGTGCAAGCTTAAAGACTTTTTTAGATGTATTATTGATGGTGGTAGAAATCCACCTTTTTCATTTCAGAGCTCTTGTGTGTCGCACCTCGCTGAATATTTTAAAAGTTTTCTTCGCTCTGGCCACAGGCGAGCTTTCCCATCCTCGAACCACGTCCGTTTCCTTCCTGGATCAACGTCATCATCTTCATCCTGGCTGGAGTTCCCAGTTTAGCCATTCCACTGGTCGCCCTCTTCAAATTCATTCAGAAGAAATGCTGCAAGCAGAAAGACAACAGTTTCGACACAGTGGACACTATCTCTGCCAAAATACAAATGAACGACAAAATGAAGTTTTAGATAGCTTTTGCTTATATTTAATAACTAAATATTTAATAATAAAATATAGATATGAAATAAAATATGGACTTGTTTTATTGTTGTTTGTATGAAATGCTAACGCCTTTTTCTCTCCCCTTGTACAATGACAGAACATTAGTGACTAATGGCTTTTATCTGTGAAAAATATTTTCTGTAAAATAATGTCATTTTGAAGATGAGATTGTTGTTTGCTTCACTTGCTGTACTATTGTGATATGAGTCTCTTGCTGTGCCATGTTTAACATGTGTGTGTATGTTGCAAGGTTTTCCAACTGTACCGTATCCGGGATTGTTCTGTTTAAAAAGAAAAGCAATGACCATCACCGAATCAACGCGGGATGTGGTTTGTCCCGTATTTTTGTGCACACCCTATTCTAATGCTTACACTACGTTTACAAATGTTGGAAAAGACATGAGAATTAATAAAACTACAAGAGTTTCACAAGACATAGTGGAGAAGTATTAAATCAGTATTCACGGAAGAGTCTGTCACTCAATGTCATTGTTGGCCCGGTTACAGAGATTCAGACGGGCCTTTTTTTTAACAAAAAGGTCTGCCTGTAATTTATATTAGTTGATTTTAGTAATGCTAACTGCCTGTTGGCTGTACATACATATTTAGCACAAATATATGAGAATAATATAAACATGTGTAACTCTCTGTTTCCAAAAAATGTGTTACTATTCTTTTACAGTAATATTGTAAGTTGACAAAAGTTCCCTTTGTCTAAGTAAACAAAAATAATGTTTATTACTATTGTAAATAACAATACAAGCCTAATTCTTGCATCAGACAAATTTTGTTATTTGAGATATTTGGCATTTTGTGTGGCCTACACAATTGTAAAAAAAAATTGTAATGTGTGGGTACAGAGCTGCACTTACAAAGCCATAAATGGTCAGTTTATGATCTGTTAAAAATCCTCTCTCCAGTTCAGACTTAAGAGCAAAATGAAGTGGTTACTATTTGTAGAAATGTATGCTGTAAAAATAAATCATGCGGAATATCATGAGGTCACAAGTGCTTTTCAGGATTTTGCCTGGCAACAGTTGCAAAGAGGCACACATTTGAATTTGTTAAAAGAACAAATACAATCTCTGGTGTAATAACGTCCTGTCTTAATACTGACAATGCTTTTTGAAAAAACCCTTTAAAATAAAAAACTTGAATAACATATTACCAAAGAAAGGTGTATCTTTCTGTTAGACAAAGGAGGCCACCCACCATGTGATCATGCTTAATAATTACTTTTTGTATTGGTTCCTTTTTGCAGACTGGCATAAAAGTTTGTATATTTGACACGTCCATATTGTTTGAATAACTGACTGGTTGATCACACTGTACAGCAGGCAAAAGTACAAAGTATGCCTTCCTTGGCTAATCTATGACCATCAACACATAATAAAAAGTAAAAGATCATAAACTCGTTTCAACATTGCTGAGTCCCCCCGTATCCGCATAACACATTCCTGCCACGTTACTCACTAAGCATTCAACCGTAGTGGACACTGCTTCTCTGCTTCAGTTCACATGTGGGCACCATGCGACTGGTACTACCTAACCCAGGCCTGGATCTCCGGATCCCTAACTATGAGAGCCTGGACAGGATGGAAAAGGAGGAGGCTGACGGCAGGCCCAAGTGGGACAACAAAGCCCAGTACATCTTAACCTGTGTGGGCTTCTGCATTGGGCTCGGTAACGTGTGGCGATTCCCTTACTTGTGTCAAAGTCATGGAGGAGGTAAGACAAAAAGATGTTGAATAAGACAAATTAAAGTGGAGGTAAACAGGAGTGCATTCAATAGGATCTTTTGTGAGTGTATGGCATTCTGTGGTGTATCGGATCCATAGATTGTACATATATTGAATTATTTTGTATTAATGGTCTATGATCTGATCTAAAATGAATAAACTAACTTAACCATTTCCTTTTTTAATAAGGTCCGTGGTTAAGGTGTAAGTGAAATAAATCACTATTTTATGGCTACTGTACAAGTTAGCGTCATGAAATTTGCAAGTTATTATATTAATGATTGATGATGATGATGATTCTCAGGAGAAAGACCGAAATACTCTTTTTCTGTGATTTGTTAACTAGAGGATTCAAGGCCATACAGTTAAAACCACTGTCCATTGTCCATGTCATGGACCATATGTGGATCCAAACAACATCAATGTTGCTGCTGCTGTAGCTTAAAATTGCATGTTTTTGCTACACCAAAATCTCGAAGGAAACCTGTGTTGTCTTAAAGCGTGCAACAAAGCAAATCACTTCTGATACAAAAACTGACGATAACGTTAATAAAAATCAACAATGACTTTGTAACCAAGAACATGAGAAGACCTCCCTCCCCCATGGCACTTGCAGAAATCAGAGATATTTATATCTCAGAGAGAAAAGAGTGTGACATTTTCACCTTTCAATGATGTCCTGAATGTTATGTTGACATTTTTTTTGCATAGAATCAAAAATTAATCCCAACCTACCAACTGCTTATCACATACACTTTTCAGGGGCTTTTTTGATTCCCTACATGATCCTGCTGGTGCTGGAAGGAATGCCTCTCCTGCTGCTGGAGTTTGCCATCGGCCAGCGTCTCAGGAAAGGCAGCGTGGGAGTGTGGAGGGCCATCAGCCCTTATCTGACTGGTATTGGTATGTAAAAATAGGCTCTAAAGAAAGAAAAGAGACCCCCTGGCACCACATTCAGACATAAGCGGGGTTTTGTATCTGTGAGTGTGACAGGTACAATGTACAGTGCTGTCCTAAAGTCAATCAATCAAAATTCATATATATAGCACTTTACAGCAACCAGCAGGTATACAAAGTTCTTAACAAAAGGAAGAAAAAAAAAAGAAGACTAATACAAAATCCCACTCAATCATCACTTGTGACCCGCTAGAAGTGTGTGGGGTTGTCTGTACCATGCACCTGGTTTCTTCTGTAATTTTAGCGTTGTGTTTATAATGAGTAAGCAACATTCAGAACATATTACACATTTAATGATTCTGTCCTACTCAGGTATAGCCTCCATGCTGGTGTCCTTATTGATTGGACTTTACTACAACACCTTGATAGCCTGGATCTTGTGGTATCTCTTCAATTCTTTTCAAGACCCGCTGCCTTGGACCCAGTGTCCTCTCAATGACAATGGGACAGGTAGGTAGGTTGACCATACACGTTTTCCGCTCACATGCATACCAAAGCACCCAAATTGTATTGTTTGTGTGTTGCTCTTCAGGATTTGTACCCGAGTGTCAACAAAGCTCCTCTGTAGATTACTATTTCTACAGAGTGACTCTTAATAGTTCGGCCTCTATAGTGGACTCTGGAGGAATCCAGTGGCCCATAGTACTCTGCCTGTTAACTGCCTGGACAGTCATTGCAATCTGCTGTATAAGAGGCATCGGCACTTCAGGCAAGGTTTGTTGAACTTTCAGGGAATTGACCATTAGCTAAGCCCCCACCTCCTGTAGTTAGGCCTGTCAAACTTTCCGTTCTCACAAAGAACATTTACAGTGATAACCATGGATGTATTATTGAACTGGATACGTGTCCCCCACTTGGCCTTGCTTCCAAATTTTGTGTCCACTAGTTGTATTGCAACAAAAAATCTCCTGCGTCCCAAAATGCATTTTTCCCAAAAGACCACTGTTGAAAACGCGACGTCTGTGACGACTGTTGACAAGAAACTTCAAGCTATCAACTTGGTCAATTATTAAGCCATGGGGGTTTCTAGAAGGTGTGGACTCTGGTTGCCTCTCCACCGGCTCTTCTGAATGTAAGCAAATTTGTGCTCTTGTTTCTATCTTGTTTTAAGTATAGGTTGTGCTTTTTGTGGTTGACGTTGTGATGACATGTGGCTAGGAGTCGCTTATCAGGACAGGGAAAACAACTCGCCAGTCTGTTGCTGACTCTGCTTACCTGGCCGGTCAAGGTTTTCAAATGTAGCTAACACATCAGAGTTAACACAAGGAGAAAGGTAGAGAAGATGAGCACCAGCTACAATTAAGACCAAAAGGAGAAGCAAGATCATCTCTGTGTCCATATCAATATCAGAGGCTCTCCGAGTCAAGCGTGGAAGAATTAAACACTGACTGCAATTCATGGATCATCTTTGCAATATCCGGGAGAGCCAGACGCCGCTGCCCGAACTGTCTTTTGATGCCCCCACACAAAAAACAACAATCAAAAAGTCTGCTCTGGTTGTTTACAGGGTTTTTCTGCATCCGCGCTTGAAGCATATGCATGTGTCACTGTCATTGCAGCCGTGGAATGACTGTTACAGCACTGTAGCGACACTTTCTCCCTATATGTAGCGTATTGTGACATCACAACTGCACGGAAGTCCTGACGGCTTGTTTAAAGGCACCGTTTCTGAATAAGGGCTGTGTGCATTTCTCCATGGACTGAGCATTTTGATGATTTCACCATACTTATGTAGCACCTCAACCCGCTTTATAATCAAAAAGGACATTAAAAACCTTACTTTTTACAACCTTTAACAGGAAAATCCAAACCTTGACAGGCGGGCCTCTGTGCCTAGTTATGGTTGCCAAACAATTGCACAATTTTTGGCGAGGGGTTTAGCAAATTGTCAAATATTATACTTTTCTGACAAATCGTCAATCTAATGTCCATTATTAGTAATGTTTCTTTTCTTGTCATGACCTCAGGCAGTGTATGTCACAGCCATCCTGCCTTACATAGTGCTGGCCATCTTCCTGATCCGAGGACTGACACTTAAAGGTGCCCTGACAGGAATACAGTTCCTCTTCACACCAGAAGTATATATGTTTCAAATGTTAATAAGAAAAAAAGTTGTATCTCTTATCTCATAGGTCAAAGCAAAGTCCCCATCTATGCCTTTCTCTTGCAGGTTGACGAGTTGATGAACCCAACCACTTGGCTGGATGCAGGTGCCCAGGTCTTTTATGCTTTTGGTGTGGGTTGGGGAGGCCTCATCTCCTTCTCAAGTTACAACCCTGTTCAGTAAGAAACATTAGTCAGATTTGCATCCAAATACATCGCAAATTTTAACCAAATGACTGGCAAAGAAATTTGGCGAGAGCAAAAGTGAATGAATGCTTCTTTTCCATCCACTACCGATATGGGAGTTGGTCACTTAGATAAGCCGGAGGGGAAACCATTATATCACTATATTAAAAAATATGCATATAAACCGGGCGATTGGAAACACGCCAATTATTTATTGAAAAAAAGGAAGTAGCCATTCTTAGACCCAAGGTTAACATGTGTTTTTGCTTATTTCTTTCCCCAAGCAACAACTGCATGCAAGATGCTGTGATCTTGTCCGTTGTAACTGGTCTCACCTCAATCTATGCTGCCACAGTCACCTACACCATCATCGGCTTCAGGGCCACAGAGAAATATGACAACTGTATCAGTGAGTGAGTAGTCACAGTACATGGCTTTTAATGTTTCGGAATAGAGTAGTTCTAAAATTAACTGAAACATGTGAGGATATATGGTATTATAAACAGTTTGAATATAATCACACACCATTAGAGTCACAGTATTGGTTGATGTTACCATTTCTCCTGGAAGGTATTTGGTAGGTTTCGTATTCCAAAGTTTTAGCCGTGCTAGCAGGGTGGCTCTATCTACACTTGGGAATGCATTTAGCCTTGGAATAAGGTCTGTGGTTGTTGTTCCCCATCTTTTACATTGGAATCACACAAGGAAGGGGGCAGGAGGAATGATTCCAGCCACCAGTTGTCTCTTATAGTGTATGTATTAGCATGTGAGTGTATCAAGATAGACCTAAAAAATATCAAAATTCATCTTTTTATTCTCCAGTTACTAATATTTGACATATTTTCTCCCTAGTAACATCATGACATTATTAAATGCATATGACCTTCCTGAAGACTGCATCTCTACAAGCAACTACGCCACAGCCTTTTCACTTGTGCCTTGTACTCGTTAATACGCAGGCCACAAGAAGTGATTAGGTTGTGGTTGTTGTTGGCTCACTTTTATAAGCCCTGTTTCAACAAACGGTGGCGTGTTCCTTTAAAGTTGGATCTGGCAGGTGGGGAAATGTAAAGAGCTCAAATTTGAAAATAACACTATTCCTTGTACAACTAATACACATCACTTAAAGCAAACTGACTTTTACAGCTAGTTACTCTAATTTCCTTTTTCCAAAACAGCCAGGAGTTAAGTTTTCTTTTATAATTATGACTTATGAATTATCAATAACGGTATGATAACGGTCATCTTGGGTTAGAATCGGCTACTACGTTAATCACTTCTGGTTCCGCATGTAAAGTGTAATTTCAAACGGGACACGAACCGCGCCCTCCCGAGTGAAAGTCCTGTTTGTGAATCCTCCACCACCTCAACCTGCCTCCTTGCGTGCAATTTGTAGCTTTTACACATTGTCACATTAATGTCTGCTTTGCTCCCGTAATAACTCTGAGAGGCCTCTACACTACAAACATATGAGTTGTAATACAGAGTAACTAATTTGTAACGTATTTTCTCCCTAGTAACATCATGACATTATTAAATGCATATGACCTTCCTGAAGACAGCATCTCTACAAGCAACTACGACGCAGCCTTTCAACATCTCAACAGCTCCTCTCCTGACATTATTCTCGGATTGGACATCAAAATCTGTGACCTGCAGACACTTCTCAGTGAGGTGACTGTTTTGATGAATCTCTGTCAGATTCCATGCTGTGATTGTATTTTGCTCCTAACTGCATTACGACTAATGTGTGTTTGTACAGGGAGTGGAGGGAACAGGTCTGGCCTTCATTGTGTTCACAGAAGCCATCGCCAAGATGCCTGGTTCTCCAGCCTGGTCTGTCCTCTTTTTCATCATGCTTCTGTGCTTGGGAATCTCAACCCTGTTTGGCAACATTGAGGGAGTGGTGGTGCCACTGAGAGACCTGAATGTATTTCCTAAAAAATGGCCCAGTGAAGCACGGACTGGTAACTTGGGTTTAAAATCCAATCCAATCAATTCCTTAGTTTTTGCATTCCCAACGAAACGTCTTTGGCGTTTGTCTTAGGTTTGTATTTTGACAAAGGCTCTCTTGTTTTTTTGGACGTGCATTTCAGGAGTAACATGTGCCATCGCCTTCATCATCTCCCTCCTGTTTGCGCAACATTCAGGGATTTATTGGGTAACTCTATTCGACAACTTTGCTGGATCTGTTCCACTTCTGACTATTGGTTTCTTTGAGATGATAGCTGTTGTATACATCTATGGCATAGACAGGTTAGTGCTTATTTAAACTATTTTAGCAGCACATTGTCCATCTGGGTTTGCTATATTTATCTTGATACTTGATATAGAATAAGCATAAATCTTTGGCATCATTATGCTGTGCCAGTTCTTAAGCTTTATTATTCAAAGCTTTAAGGACATGGATGACCTATTTAAGTTCTGTGCAACAGGGAGGGCTTAATGACATATTTCAAAACTTTTCAAAACTAATTAAAACCCTCTTGTGTTGCAGGTTCAATGAGGACTTGGAGTTCATGGTTGGACAAAAGCCCTCCATCTTCTGGCAGGTTACATGGAGGTTCATCAGTCCTCTAATTGTTCTGGTGATTTTAGTTTTCTACCTGGTGACACGAGTCCAAGAAGAGCTCACCTACCTGGTCTGGGATCCCAACTCTGTAAGCACACAGAACTGTGATCAGCTAATTTGTCATCCTAAACATCCCTTTTTTATGTTGCCTTTATCTCTAATGTTCAGTCATTGCAAACTACACAAAAGATATGCTAAGCTAAACATGTTTAGTTAAATGTTGTTCCTCTGTGTTTAAGCCAACACATTCTCACTCCCACTTAGTCAGATGCTTTGGGTGTTGTTACTGACACTAAAAGTCTCCTATAGTGTCAGATCTAAATAAGCTTTATCTAAATGTGCCGGGACGGGACTATTGTCATCACTTATGACGTAGTTAGGTTTAGGTAAAGATTGCAGATGGGCTTATAAGAGGTGTATTTAAGTGACACGAGGGACAAGAACGCGACAGTTGGGTTTAGTAAGATCATGGTTATAAAATGCAGGTTTCTGTGAGACGCGTGACACAAACCCCTGTTTGTGCTTTACAGAAGGAGTTCCCATCTCTGGCATCTGTACCATACCCTTCATGGATCTACGTGATCATCTTTCTTCTGGCAGGAGTCCCCAGTCTGGCGGTGCCTGTATATGCATTATGTAAGCTGGTCTATGTTTACTGTAAGAAAAAATAAAATCCAAAATGTCACAAACTGTTAAAATATATGTATAAATGTATAAATGTATAAATGTATAAATGTATAAATCATATGTTTTCAGAATACCGCAAAATCCAAGACTCTTAAAGCACGATACTGATGTTTTATAGATGCACTTTAGTAAACTACTCAAACTAAACTACTCATGTTTTTTTGCAAATTTATTTCTGCTGTATCAATATACTGAACTTAGTTACTTACTGCGATAATTAGCCTGCTAAAATGCTTTCTTGTTTTATTGGACCTTTTTATACTCAGAGACAAGCAGAATACAGTTTTCCATCCATCCAGGTTTAATACCCGTTTGAGGTGGCGCTGCGAGCTCAAAACACTGCAAATCAAGATAACACATGCAAATAGACAAAATATAATCAAATTCAGTAACATCTTCACCAATTTGACAACACATGAGCAGCATTTAGAAAGAAAAGCTGCAAAATGAAAAAACAACCAAATACAGAAATGTGCTGTATCACAGACAACAGAAACTGTTGATGAATTCATAATTTTGTGCGACAAAAATATGACATACTTAGCAGTGGTTCCCAACATGGGGTCTGGGCCCCCCTCATAAAGCACCAAAGATCAATTAGGGGCAAGGCGTTGTCTGCTTTGAGGTTGTCAAATTTACATCTGCACATATTAACTTGAATCATGATTTCACACTTACTGGATAATTAACACAAAATTCTTTTTATAAAATCAATTTAAAAGGATACATTTTTTTCAGTCAAACAAAAAAAGTAGAAGTAGAAGGCCAAACACCTCTATGACCAGCACTCACACCATTTTGTTTTGGTCAGCTAGCTCATCTTCATTTTCCTGTAGTCACTTTTTATGAAGTGAAGCCGTCCTTCACTTTTCTGTCTTCTCCTGGAGAAAATGAAAAGACAAAGTTTGCAACAGGAGAATGGGAATGGAGAGATATTCCATTCTTGATAGAGCTGGGCAGATTGAATTATTCCAATGTGTTCACTATAATTATTATTACTTTAACTTTTTGAAGTAATAATAATGTTAGTGTAAACACTAAAATTAAAAGTGTAAACACTATAACTTTATGTTGCAAGGCGTTACTAAAGCAAAGCCATGTCTGGAATAAGTAAAAGTGCCAATGACTCTATTACGAGTCGAGGAGAGCGAGTGGTGAGTGACGCTGGAGGAAATAGGCCTCAGACGGGAAACATGGAAGGTGGGATGAATCCAGAGAGCCAGAAGAAGCTTGAGACAAACTGTACAGGGGTTATTGACCGACTCAACCTCAAATGGACCAATGAAGCGAGGGGCCAATTTCTTAGCGGTACCACTGAGGGGAATGTCCTTACAACTGAGCAATACCTTCTGGCCGGGTCTGTACACAGGAGCAGGAATGCAATGGGGGTCGGCTATCCGCTCGTTGTGTTCCCGTGTTTGGAGAAGAGCCTGCCTCCATATACGCCGCATCCTGCGGTAGTGATGTTGAACAGAGGGTTCTGCGATCTCCCTCTCCTGAACAGGAAAGAGAGGGGGAGGAAAATAGCCCAGAGAAAGCAGGTAAGGGAAGGTTAAGGTTAAGGTTAAGCAGGTAATTGTGGGCGTATTCAATCCAAGTGAGTTTTTAACTCCAGGCAGCTGGATTGCCGGCGCACACCCATCGTATAGCCGACTCGAGCCCGTGACAAAGTCCAGGGCAATATGCGACCAGGTAGGGGATAAAGATGGTCAGTCAGGGGCCAATGAGACGCCTTGTATGAAGGTAAATATGGTGCAAAAGTGAGAGCGTGAAGATGCAATGTGAGCACTTGTAGAATATGACTTGAGAGCGCAGATGCGATGTAAGCACTTGCAAAATATGACTTGAGAGCGCAGATGCAATGTGAGCAATTGTAAAATATGACTTGAGAGATTGTAAAAAAAAATCTGTAGTGGTAGATGCGATGTGAGCACTTGTAGAATAGGATTTGAGGGCTTGTGAAAAAAATCTGTAATCGTGTTTTGTTTGTGTTTTTTTTCACTTGAGTCACTTTTCCAGTACAACCACAACTCAGGGATTACAACCTCTCGAATCTGTTGCTGCAGTGTGCTCTCTCGCATAACACAGCGGTGACAGCGGCGACTTCTTGCGATTCATTTGGTGCAAAACTTAGTCTGTGGAGCTCTGAGCCAATAGGACGGCCGGGGACAGCAGGGTTTCTATCGCCTGATGAGGGACAACTCTGTCCGGCTTATTTATGTTGCATGAAAGCTACCGTTAGCTAACTAGCAGCCAGCCCGCTTCTAAATACAATACCTTTTAATTATCTCAACAACGCTGGCCGAGCCCCACTAACGGCGGCCCGTCT
This sequence comes from Etheostoma cragini, assembly GCF_013103735.1. NCBI lineage: Eukaryota > Metazoa > Chordata > Actinopteri > Perciformes > Percidae > Etheostoma > Etheostoma cragini. The sequence continues at coordinate 3,688,311 of NC_048420.1, read as the reverse complement.
TTGGCTGCAGGACCCTGGAGCTCCCCGCCAGTGTTTCAGTTGGACTCATATAAGTGTTGAGATGATTAAAAGGTATTTACAGTATTTAGAAGCAGGCTGGCTGCTAGTTGGCCAAAGTAGCTAGCTAACGTCCTGTTGGCCCAGAGCTCCACAGACTAAGTCCACAGGTACAAATTAGTTTTGCACCAAATGTGTCGCAAGAAGTGTTGCAAAACTCGAGAGCGCAGACTCGCCGCTGTGGGATGCGAGAGAGCACACTGCAGCGACAGATTCGAGAAGTCTAAATCACTGAGCTGTGGTTGTACTGGAAAAGTGACTCAAGTGAAAAAAAAAAAAAAAAAAAAACGAGTACAGATTTTTTTCACAAGCTCTCAAATCATATTCTACAAGCGCTCATATCGCATCTACGACTAAAGATTTTTTTTTACAATCTCTCAAGTCATATTTTACAAGTGCTCACATCGCATCTGCGCTCTCAAGTCATATTCTACAAGTGCTCACATCGCATCTACGCGCTCTCACTTTTGCACCATATTTACCTTCATAACCTTGCCCCTGGCGCAGATGGTACAGAACCAGACAAACTCCCGTACGTCCAGCCATGGAGGGCCACCAGAAAGGCCTCCAAAAGTGTGAGAGATTGCAAGACACACCTGGATGACATAACAACTTCGAAGCGTGTCCCCACTGGAGGACCTGCGAGCAGACAAAATCAGGAACAAACGTGCAGGCCACCACCGGGCTCAGGGTTAGTACGGAGTGCTTGTCTTACCATTGATTCCACCTGCCAGGTCAGGGACGCCATCAAGCAGGTGTATGGAAGGGTGGAGTCAAGCTTGACGGGTTCCTCCACACCCAAATTGAACTGTCTCGAGAGGGCATCGGGCTTAACATTCTTACTGCCAGGACGGTAGGTAAGTGAAAAGTTAAACCGACCAAAGAACAAGGCCTACCTGGCCTGGCGGGAGTTTAGCTTAGCCATCTGAATAAAAGCAAGGTTTTTATGCTCAGTCCAAAACAGGAGTGGAACAACCCTTCAGCCAGTACCTCCATTCCTCCAAAACTAGCTTAACTGCCAGCAACTACCAATTCCCAACATTGTAGTCCCTCTCAGCAGCCGAGTTTCTTGGAGAAGAATGGACAGGGGTGGCGCTTCTCCTCTCCCACTTAACATTGGGAAAGAATCCTTCCAACCCCAACATCCGATGTATCCAACTTCACCACGAACTGGTTGGAGGAATCAGGCTTTACAGAAAAAATGGGTCATGTAACGCAAAGTGAAATCATATTGATATTACCAACAGGGCTTTGTTTGTGAAGAGGCAGCGGGGACATTAGCACCGGTTCAATATAGAGGAAAAATGTTAGTAACACACTAGTGCCCTGTGAGCTAGCAGACACTAACTAGCACCGAGAAGCACTGGTCCCTACTGTTGTCTGAAAAACAACACAGACGGGACAAAATGTTGCATTTACTAGTAAACTGGTAAACGTTGTGACCGACGTACAGTATAACTGATGTGTAATTTTCCTCAGGTTACTCCATCCTCTGTGACTGTCTCCATCTAGAAAACAAGCTGAGCGTTAGAGAACAATTCTGAGGGGCACATGATTAGACAGTGGTTTATGGAGTAGTAGATTGGCTTTGCAAAAGAAAACGAGCGTTATATGAAATGACGCATTTAAAATATCGCTCAATCACGCAAATTTGATCTTGGGAAGCCAAAAATGTGATCATGATTAAAATTTGATTAACTGTGCAGCCCTAACATAATACAGCTTATGTTAATGCATTGGCGGGGAAGATCGGAAACTATAGAACAACTCACCAGAACCCCGTCCTTGGCTGATGAGTCTATGCGTTTAAATGGTTTGGACAGGAGGGACAGGAAGCTAGCTTGAACCGCCGGTTCCTCTCCACAGGGGTGAGCCGATTACATCCCAGCTCGATGGGTTTCTCCTTGGGTAACACAGAAGCAGAGATAACACTTGTAGAAGGTGAACTGAAGGTAACTCGAGACGTTAGACTGGGTGTAGATGGGTCGGCTAAGGTGGGCAAACTCGCTGGTCTCTATTGCTTCGTCTCTCTCTTAACAGTATGTCAATACGAACAGCAAGAGTGATCAAGTCTAGTAAATTACTTGATTCAGACCGACCCACTAAACTGTCCTTGACATCCTCATTGAGACCCTTAAAGAAAATGCTTTGTAAAGCCCTGTCATCCCATCCCAGTTCTGCCGCTAATTTTCTAAATTTGACAAAATAAGACAGAATCATAATAGTTGGCTGCACTGAGTAGGTTAGAAGTGGTTGCGACCACCAGTGACTAGTATCACTGTAGGGTGATCAAAAACGGTGGTAATTTCAGTCACAAATTGTAGATATGTAGCGTTGTTAGTTGATGGGCTGTTCCAAAAAGCTACCCCCCAGGCCCTCGCCCTCCCAGAAAGTAACCTGAGTATGTAAGGTATCTTAGTAGCATCAGGAGAATAAGTTAAGGGCTGCTGACCAAACACTAGAGAACACTGAAGCAAAGGATTTGCATTCACTTAACTTTCCACTATAGCGTTCAGGAACAGGGACAAAAGGTTCACAGGGCTGGAAATTGCTCACAAGTGCAGCTTGGGGACCTAACAACTAATGGAGACTGAGCAGGGAGGGTTGGTTCTCCACACTGGGCCTTTTGGCTGAGAGCTGTTGAAGGGATTCCATGAAGCAACTGAGAGTGTTGGTCGAGCAAGATGCCTCCGCAAGGAGGAGCGAAAACCGCGATTTAATTTGTGAAACTATAAACAATAATTGTGCAGGTGAGAACAGGAGGGGGGGGTGTCAAGGAGATCCAGTGGTGAGTGCAGTGCGCTCTCCAGAGCGTGTCCAGTGTTATGTTATGTCAATGTAATGTTGTAATAACAAACTGAAAGTGGAGATGGATTAATGCCTGTAGTCAATAGTGTTACATTTGGCATTAAATAACATTAAATAACAATAAGTCACTTAATTAACTAATCATTGATATTATTATTATTTTATTAAAAGTTTTATTGATGTATGTTCCAGCCAAACTGAACTTTGCCTCCTCATTCAATGCCAGTCTGCCAGACTATTTTCCTTTAATGATTCACAAAATATACACCTCTGTCAAGTCATCAACAGAGTCTGATGCTGACTTGAACTGTTAGTTGCTATACACTGTCATACAAGCAGTCCCTCTTTAACCCTGGTATGTAATAAATGACAGTGTAGGTTCAACACAAGGCAGTGTATGTTCAACTTTGAGCCTCAAGACTACATAATTCAGCAGGAAAACATTAAAGGTTCTAATCAGCTCAGTTGACATTGTGTTTTATTGCTAAATCCCAAACAAACCACACATTGTTCACACACAGTAAGGCTGGAAAACCCTTTGGGTAAATCTAGAGGTCTAAGGGCCCTAGGCCAGTTGCCCAATATGCTCAGTTGGTAATCCCGCCTTGGGTTGACCAATTCAGTTACATGGTTGCAGGCTGGTGCACTGGTATTTGTTCAACAGATATCCTCACATAGCCTCCCTTCATAATATTCTTGAGGCAAAAACTGCAAGCAGGACTCCGTTGGCATTCCCCTTCACTCCGCCAGCACTTCAATATCCTCTGCAAAGGTTATATACTCTGCAATGGTTATCTGCCTCATTATCAGCTTCAGGGACACAACCATATAATGGGTGAGTGTGTTTTAAATTAGGCGAAAGGTGGAGCGCTCCGTGGAGCAGTGGATTCAAACCCAGGATCTTCTTGTTGTATATATGGCATTGTGCTACTGTGCCACTGTTTTGTTTGTATAATGTTCGTCTAAACCGAATGACTGTACTATAAAACAGAAATGCAGAGTATGCATAGGCTAATCTGTGGATTGCATCAGATAAAGTAAAAGATCATAAACGTGTTTCATCAATGCAGAGTGCATACACTCAGCCCTCACTTTGACTTCCAAGAACAATAGTGTAACACCTCAGCTTCAGTGGGGTCACTATGAGACTGGTTCTTCCTAACCCAGGACTGGATGACAGAATCCCTTCCTATGAAGACCTGGACAGGATGGAGAAGGAGGAAGCCGGGGACAGGCCAAAGTGGGACAACAAAGCCCAGTACATCCTAACATGTGTGGGCTTCTGCATCGGGATTGGCAATGTGTGGCGATTCCCTTATTTGTGTCAAAGTCATGGGGGAGGTAAGACATGGTCAAAATGAGAAAGGTACATATTATTATGGGTTGTCCATTCTTGAATGATTGTTTGGTAAATTAGAATGTGGTTGACGTAAAAAGTGCAACCGATACCTATTTGGTATTCTTTTTCTTTTAAGTATGAGTTTCATGAAGAGACTTGTTGTATTGGTTCAGAATTATTAGATATCTTAACTGTGAATATATCTAAAAATTCTGCACTTTATTTGAGAAGATTCACCTGTCCTTTGTGCATATTTTTGTGTTTCTTTACAAAAGTGTCTGTGTTAAGTGAGTCATTATGCATTTGAAGTAATCTAACAACTGAATCTGCCAATTTATTTTAACTTGATGTTCACATTTAGGATGGTAGAAATGGGAAAGATTCCCACCAGTGAAAATTGAAAGCAATCACTCTATCAAACCACTAAATACTGTTGAAGATTGCAAATATTTTTTTGTAGAGGATTAAAATACTGCACAATTGTATAATATAGCACTATTTCAATAAAATGTGTGGTTTTAATACCCGTAAATGATGGATTTAGGATGATGTGAGGTGTTGGATGTTAACATCCACGCTTTATTTTGCCAATAAAACATTTTCATATTTAAGATGCAGAAAAGGCGTATGATTTTTCAAAATGTAACAATACAGATCTCTAATTGTACTACTTACTGAGCATACATTTTTCAGGTGCCTTTTTGATTCCCTACGTTATCCTGCTGGTGCTGGAAGGAATGCCTCTCCTGCTGCTGGAGTTTGCCATCGGCCAGCGTCTCAGGAAAGGCAGCGTGGGAGTGTGGAGGGCCATCAACCCTTATCTGACTGGTGTTGGTATGTAAAATACGCTCTGAAAAGATTTGTCCAAAGCAAAAAAAAGCAAAAACCATAAAACCATAGCACCACAGCAAGACAAATCTGTTAATGAATATCTGTCTCCCTGTAAATGTAACATCAGTTAATAATTCTGTCCTATTCAGGTATAGCCTCCATGCTGGTGTCCTTATTAATTGGACTGTACTACAACACCTTAATAGCCTGGATCTTGTGGTATCTCTTCAATTCTTTTCAAAGCCCACTGCCTTGGGCTCAGTGTCCTCTCAATGACAATGGGACAGGTATTTAAAAATAAAGAGATTGTTATTAAGAACCCAAACTTTCCTCAATATTAAAACACTTGAAGTACTGTTTCTTGCCCCTTCAGGATTTGTACCAGAATGTCAACAAAGCTCCACTGTAGATTACTATTTTTACCGAGTGACTCTGAACAGTTCGGCCTCCATTGTGGACTCTGGAGGAATCCACTGGCCCATTGTACTCTGCCTGCTAGCTGCCTGGACAGTCATGTGTGTCTGCTACATACGGGGGATCGGCACTTCAGGCAAGGTCTGTCAAACGTTTACACAAATGTGTTTTTCTGAATCACCTCCGACCGATTGCTTCATAATTTGTTTTTCTTGTCATGACCTCAGGCAGTCTATGTCACAGCCATCCTGCCTTACATAGTGCTGGCCATCTTCCTGATCCGAGGACTGACTCTTAAAGGAGCCCTGAGTGGAATAAAGTTCCTTTTCACACCAGACGTATGTTTTAAAAACTATCATAAAAAAGGCAATTATATATCTAACAAAACAAAGAAACATCAAAATCCATGCCTCATTCTTGCAGGTTGATGAGTTGATGAAACCAACAACTTGGCTGGATGCTGGTGCTCAGGTCTTTTATGCCTTTAGCTTAGCTTGGGGAGGCCTTATCTCGTTCTCAAGCTACAACCCTGTTCAGTAAGAGACATTTATAGAAGCCCTATTTTCATAACCACACAGCAGTTCTGCTGTTATTGAACTCACAATGAAGATAGTAGCCCTTAGCTGTGTGTCATTCCCACTCTCTCTTTCCTATATAATAAAGGACTAAAATGCCCAAAAAATTATCTTAAGTGTTTGTCCTGAATCTTTTTTTCCTTTTTTTGCCAAGCAACAACTGCATGCAAGATGCTGTGATCCTGTCGGCCATAACTGGCCTCACCTCAATCTATGCTGCCACAGTCACCTACACCATCATCGGCTTCAGGGCCACAGAGAAATATGACAACTGTATCAGTGAGTGAGTAGTGTAACATTGCCAGACCTATCTCCACAATACTGCAGAGAAAGGTCCGGTTCTATATACATTCCGGAAGAGGAGAAAAATACGCTCTGGGTTGTTTGCATTTCTTTACACCAACTAAATTGTCTTGGACCGTGCTAAGCTCCGGACACAGCAACGGTGGCTCTGCAAAATGGTCTTGTGAAAGAAGTTGTTATAGGTGGAATGCTCCGTTCTATTATTTATCTGAGCCAGAGTTCCAACTAGAAAGTCAGACGTTGGACTCGGACAGTCCTTATGGACACCGACCAAGAATTCCAGTATCTGAGGTCCAAGTCAGATTGTTAAGGATAATAGAGAGCAGCATTAGTCCACAGCAGTCCCGCAAATAGGTTCCAAAACATCCCAGTTAGAAAGTAAATGTTGTAACGTTAAACATATTCTTTGTAAATATTCACAATCATTACCAAAAGCGACCAAGCAGGCGTGCTAGTTGGCTTAGCGTAGTGAATGGAATCCTATGCTGCCGGTTAGCATGTTGTGTGTAAAAGTAAGCAAACAAAAAAACAACAACAACCTAATTACTTTTTTGGGCCTGCGGATTCACGAGTACAAATAGCTATGCAGATTAACACTAGATTTCCTAGACAGATATTGATTTGGGACTATATTGGGTGGAAGCACAGCCGAAACATTGTCCCAAGTCATTATCTGCCTAGAAAATTGTCTAGTCTTAATCTGCATAACTATTTGTACTCGTGGATACGCAGGCCACAAGAAGTAATTAGGTTGTTTTTGTGTTTTTTTGTTGGCTCACTTTTAAAAGCCCTATTTCAACAAACGGTGGCGTGTTCCTTTAAACTGGGATCTGGCAGGTGGGGGAACGTAAAAATCTCTAATTTGAATGTAACACTACTCCTTGTACAACTAATACATCATAGGGACAGAGTCGAAGATATCACTTAAACCAAATTCAATTCTACATCTAGTTCAATTGTTACTCTCGTTATTTCATTTTTCCAAAGCAGCCAGGAGTTAAGTTTTCTTTTATAATTATGACGTATGAATTATCAATAACAACTTGATAACCGTCATCTTGGGTTAAAATCAGCTACTACGTTACTCACTGGGGCGGCTGTGGCTCAGTGGTAGAGCGGTTGCCTCCCAGTCGGAAGGTTGGTGATTCGATCCCCGCCCCTGCAGTCATTGTCGAAGTGTCCTTGGGCAAAACACTGAACCCCGAGTTGCCGGAGTGTGAATGTGTGTGAACGTTTATCTGATGAGCAGGTGGCACCTTGTACGGCAGCCCCGGCCACAGTGTATAAATGTGTGTGAATGGTGAATGTTCCCTGTAGATGTAAAAGCGCTTTGAGCAGTTGTTAAGACTGGAAAAGCGCTATATAAAAACAGCACATTTACATTCACTTCTGTTTACGCATGTAAAGTGTATTTTCAGACGGGACACAAACCGCACCTTCCTGGGTGAAAGTCCTGTTTGTGAATCATCCACCACCTCAACCTGCCTCCTCAGGCAGAATTTGTAGCTTTTACACATTGTCACATTAATCTCGGCTTTGCTCCCGTAATAACTCTGAGAGGCCTCTACACTACAAACATATGAGTCGTAATCCAGAGTTACTAATTTGTAACATATTTTCTCCCTAGTAACATCATGACATTATTAAATGCATATGACCTTCCTGAAGACAGCATCTCTACAAGCAACTACGACGCAGCCTTTCAACATCTCAACAACTCCTCTCCTGATATTATTCTTGGATTGGACATCAAAATCTGTGACCTGCAGACACTTCTCAGTGAGGTGACTGTTTTGATGAATCTCTGTCAGATTCCATGTTGTGACTGTATTTTGCTCCTAACTGCATTACGACTAATGTGTGTTTGTACAGGGAGTAGAGGGAACAGGTCTGGCCTTCATTGTGTTCACAGAAGCCATTACCAAGATGCCTGGATCTCCAGCCTGGTCTGTCCTCTTTTTCATCATGCTTCTGTGCTTGGGAATCTCAACCCTGTTTGGCAACATTGAGGGAGTGGTGGTCCCACTGAAAGACCTGAATATGTTACCTCAGAAATGGCCCCAAGAAGCAGTGACTGGTATTCAGTTTTGTAATTAACAATCTGCATATTGACTTTACAACCCCAGATTAATTGTCTGATTCTTACACAAGCGCTGTTGTTTTTGTGGACGTGCATTTCAGGAGTAACATGTGCTGTGGCCTTCATCCTCTCTCTACTGTTTGCGCAGCATTCAGGGATTTATTGGGTAACTCTCTTTGACAACTTTGCTGGATCTGTTCCACTTCTGACCATTGGTTTCTTTGAGATGATAGCTGTTGTATACATCTACGGCCTAGACAGGTTAGTGTGTATTTAAATCATCTTGATACTTGCTATGGAATAAGCATTCAGCATTAGCATCATTATGCTGTGCCAGCTACTGAGCAAAGCTTTATGGAGATGGCTGGCTTTGCAAAACTGCTTGCACCCTTGTAAAATAGATTAAATAAAGTTACATAACACATTATAATTAAATAAAACTCTCTTGTGTGGTAGGTTCAATAAGGACTTGGAGTTCATGGTCGGACACAAGCCCTCCATCTTCTGGCAGGTTACATGGAGGTTCATCAGTCCTCTAATTGTTCTGGTTATTTTAGTTTCCTACCTGGTGACACGAGTCCAAGAAGAGCTCACCTACTTGGTCTGGGATCCCAACTCTGTAAGTGCACAAGCTCATAAAAGCTCCTTTATATTTGGGTGTATTAGTTCTGAACTCAGAACTTTTCACACTCACACTTTTGGTGCCTTTGTTCTAATGATGCGTCATTTAAAAACTAGACATATTTGTGATGTATCAAACATTTGTACGGTAAATTTTGATAGGACAGCATATAGTGGCAACAAATGATAATGTTTTGCGATTTACAGGAGGAGTTCCCATCTCTGGCATCAATACCGTACCCTTCATGGATCAATGGGATGATCTTTCTTCTCGCAGGAGTCCCCAGTCTGGCGGTGCCTGTGTATGCATTATGTAGGCTAATCTTCATTTTCTGCAGAAACAAATTAAATCCAGTGAAAGAATGAGCCAAAAATATAACAGCTTATGAAGAAGTACATTTCAGAGTATAATAAAAAAGTTTTAACTTGATCTGTTATGTTGTTCCTTGTTTCTAAAAGAAATATTCAAATTACTACTAAAAACAGTGTTTTTTTGTATCCATGCACAAGCTCTTACATTTAGACAATATGCTCATTGTTATGTTTATACTTTTACTCTACTTTGATTACATTCTTTGATGTATTAAAAAAAAAATATTTCATACGGTTGACTTGAGCGCCTGCGCCTTTAAGACACCGGCTCCCAAAAAAGCCCAGTCTGCTCTGATTGCAATAACTGTTAATTACAGACATGAGGTGTCAAGAAGCAACACTTGTCTGCTCTTTAGTTTGGTGTTTTTGGGCACTAACCATGCATTACAAATATTTAGACAGAAGATGTAGAGCAACAAATTAGCCAAAAGAGGGAGACCTCACACTGACAGAACACAGAGAGGCAGTAAGGCCAGGTGATCCAGATTTAACAAAGCAAAACATATAGAGAAGGCAAGATACCCTACATTTGATATAGGGATGTGTATGGATTAAACACACTAAATTGAACATGTTAATTTGTAAAGTTTAGAAGTACTGCTTGGAGGATTATGTAAAGAGTCAGGCAAGCTGTTAATACTGTCCTTGTAATGAGTTGTTTCATCAAAACTCGACAGTTAGCTAACAGTGTGAAGTTCTCCAAAAAACAAGGGGTAACATTTCTTGGGGTTCCATGAAGAAACTTTACTTTCCTTATTATACTGTAAAACTGTAACAACGAGCAAAAGAAAAACAGAAATGAGATGAAACTAAGACAAATATAGTGCAAACCCACAATTTACAGCAGCAGAAAATGCTGTGTCACAACTAATAGCCATGCTAACTATCAATTTAGGGATCTGACATTAGAAAACTCCATAAAACCAAAGATATGCCAATGTTAGAAAATACTAAAGACGTTTTCTTTGATTTGATGAGGATGGAGAAAGGCTGAGGGCCCAATTGAGAATTAAGAAAAGGTTTCATTAAAACAGCAAGATGAAGATGATCAGACAGAGACAATAAAACACAAAACATAACACTGCAGCTGACAGTGGACTGTATCCATGCTCCTCCCAGATGGAGTCACATGAAATAAGTCCCGGAAATAACCAGCACGTCCGAAATAATCCAAAAGAAGTTGAGGGTGGTTCCTCAAATTAAATCTTTCCCCATTGATCAGATGTTTTCTCAAGATCAAAAGTCCCACCTCTGAATTGTCAGGTTTACTCCAGGTCACAGGTATCATGGTGGTGCTTATTCTATTCATGTTTACTAGGATATCCATTTCCTTTTTCTTAGTCGAGTCTGGCCCAGCTGGGAAAGCTCCAAAAGGCAGGAGCAACAGTTACCTCTCCAGTGGGGACAATGAGTTGGTTAATGTATGCTTAATGATAGATATGACATAATCAATTCTTTAGAGACAAAGGAAGAGAGGGAGAAGGTGAAAGACAGTAGGGAAGTCTTGATCTACTCTTCACTGAGACAAATAATGAGAATTAAACAGCTTGATATGGAGTCTACGCCATTGAAATAATTTCTTCCCAACCCGACTGCAGCGTACATTAACAGAAATACTTTGTTTTCAAAACATTGTTTTTAACTTTTTTAAAATACAACAGCAAGTACAATTACTTTTAACATATTTTTGTAACACATACGGTACTTACGAACAAATAGTATCCAAGGCAACAAAGTAAGAGGGGAAAATGCTGCAGAAAAAAACAACACTGGCACCCTGCTGTGCTGCACACTCAATTGACATCTGATTTTTTTAATTAAAACTTTAATTAAAGCTACTTCTGCTGGTTAGCCAGAAGAGGGTGGTGATGTAGACACAATTATATTAAAAACCAAACTCTTTCTCAATTTACTTTAGAGAGGTCAGAACATTGTTTCCCCACTGATTTCTTTGTTTATGCTAAGCTAAATACCTGCTCGCTCTAGCTCAATCATCTCTCTCGGACTGCTGACCTTTTCCTTTAATTTCATGAATAATTTTTTGTTATTATGCACTGGCCAAAGAAGCACTGCAATTTCATTGAATGCCTGATGTGCAATGACAATAAATATTAAAATATCAATAATTCTAAAAAAGGCACCTAGCCCTAGGTCTTTCTCCCGTAAGGGCCAGAACTACCACAGAAACCCCCACACATACAGTCACTAACCATAACCCTGGTAGAAAAGAAAACTAAGTTTGCCTCTGAATGTGGACAGGCCTCAGGTCATGAGGCAGTTTGTTCTCAGAGAGCAGGACCAAAGTAACCAAATACCAACAATGCTAAAAGAAAAAGTTAATGAATAGTGTAGTTCCCTGTATAAAAACACCAATCAATCAATTTGGGAGTGATAGTAGGTTGAAATCTTAAAAAGCAAAAAGCTTTGTCGAAATCATGGACACCAACACATCCTTTAACCTGCAGAGAGCAGAGGCTCAGACGTGCACCAGCACTGAGCCTTCACAAGCGCTGCCCCACAGCTCCTCTCTCAAAGAGGTCAATATCCAGCTCCCTCTTCCTGCTACAGTCACCGTCAGCAGGGACCTGGTGGAAGATCTGCTCATCCAGTTGATGCTGAGGCTCAACCCACTGAGGGGCTACTTTGGATCTCATCTGACGCAGCAACAACTGCTAACACTATGTTTGCACATGAGCGCAGTGACTCTGGAGATCCTGAGGAAAGTCCCAGGTGTCGTTGTTGATGAAAACCTCCCTCTTACTCCCTGCAACCCATGGAAAGCTGCCGTGCTGCTCCAGAGCAGCCTCATGAAAAAATTTGACACATCCATTCAGGTGAGGAAGCAGCTGGTGAGAAAAGACCCTGCACTCCTGAACTTCATCCCTCATCACATCATCAAGGCTGTCCTCATAACAGACAAGACTGAGTCTGCAGGGGAGTTCACTCCCACCCAGACAGCAAGTGATCAGGAGAGTCGGCTGTTCTCTCAGTTTCTTCCTGAGTCTATCAAGGAGGAAATCTTTGAGCAGCATGGATCCTGGATAAGACACACAAAGGTCTTTCAGAAGGCTTTCCCCAGGATAACAGACATGGACCACAAGCAACGCTTCACAGTGCCTCGTCTTTCCAACCGGGATGTTGTGTGGGTGGAAAAAAAGTACCTTTTGGCTGATTTCTATGAGGAGGTAGAAACAGCAGCTCTGACCCTGAACCACAATCTGAACGGTTGGTTGTTTACTGATCACAGTAAAGATTAGGGGCTTGTCTCCAGCACTGAGGGGAAACATCATAAAGCTGGAACTCAAAACCTCAAATCACACCAGCTTTGCACTTTCCAGCTTATGGCAGGCGACTGTCATACTGAAAGAGGAGATCTGATCACAGACAGAGGTTTGGTGAAAGAATCTACCATCAGAAGAGTCTTGGTGGAATTTTTTAGAGGCACGAACCTCTATAGACCAGAGCACCCAAAGACTCAGGCCTTTGAGAAGGAGATCTTGGAGCACATCCACTTGTTGCTGCAAAAGGAGGGAAAGAAATACAGGAAAAACAGAGTCTTCCTCCAGAACCTTAAACGCCTTGAGGACTCAAAGAACGAAATAAAACTGTGCCGGGAACTGTGCCAGCCACTCAAAACCACACTTTGCGAGGCTCTGCCCAACACCTGGCTGAGTAGAGAGGGCCTGATGCAGGATGTTAGGATGGCCTTGGTGGCCTGCAGCCTCATAGCCGCAGAGATCCTCAACCACCTCAGGCCTACTGTTAGCTTTGCAGCAGACACCAAGCCTGCAGACTGGACTCCATATAACCTCAACATCCCAATCAAAAGAGTGGAAACGGAGCCAAAAAGAGAGCTGACCCAGCTGGAGCTGCGTCTGCAGGACAAGCGAGCTCAAGCCCGTGAGGAGCTCTTCTATGCTGACACTGAGACTACAGCGGCACAGCCTGAGAAAGCCGAGACAGCAGCACAGCTTGAGAAGAAGAAGAAGAAGAAGCTTATCTCTTGGCTCTTTAAACTGCTCAGATGGAGAAAGTCATAGATGCACACAATGACAAAGACATTAACCACAAGCATCAGGAGCTTTCTACACATTTATTTTTTCTTGTGTTACACTATTGCATGTAATTAATATGTTAAAAAAGTGCCTTAAAGATTATCAGTTAAATAAAAAGTTTTTTTTCTGCATTGTAGCCAGTGAAGTGATTGATATTAAGACTTTGCAGAACTATGTTTACACCAGTAGGTGGCAGAAATGGCTTGAATTTGTATCAGTTCAACAAGAAGGGAATTATAGCAAACAGACAGATTTTGATTCAAATTAGACACATTTTGGTGTACATTCATTTACAATTGTAAACGTTTTTGACTTTACATTTTTCACTTTTGCATATGTAATGCAGGGCTGTAGAAGATTAAATGAAAATGGGTCAGGTAAATTGGATCAATAGTGTGGAACAATAATCATGTTCATAGTGGCCGATAAAACCCATTTTATCTATGTGATGAGGGACAAAAATCCACAGTCCTCCTATTTTGCAAAACTGTATTCAAAAGTTTCTATGAAGCCAATATGAGGCTTAGACTTAGACACCGTCCGGCAGAAAAATGGCCCTGTTTCACGGCATAAACAGACATTGCTGGTTGTTTTACTGTAATAAAAGAAATGGGATACATAATTTGGTATTCTAGATTAAGCAATAAAATAAATAACTCACACATGCATTTACACAGCAGTTTTACATGTTGTAGCATTTGGGGTGTATTGTATTTGATTCGGCCACAATACTTTTTGGGTATTTTCCCAAAAGACCAGAAATGAACTTGTTAGTATCTACAGTGCAGTACATATTAGTATTTCTGTAAATCTATTTTTCCCCTGGTGATTACAATAACAGATGCAAGTTACTACTGGACAAGTAATCAATTTAAGAAATTATAGAAAATAGCAAAACATAAATGTACCTCTTTGAGCATTGCCCTTTAGTGATTACAGTACCAATAAAGATCATCACCATCATGCAATACAACTTTTTATTGTTATTGTGTAACTCTACACAAAGGTACTTCAGAGTCCTAATTCCAGTATGAATATTTTAACTGAACCAGCGAAAAAACACATCCAGGTTTGTGGGAGAACAGACTACAACTGAGCCCACAGTCTCAGGAAAATAAAGACATGATGAGTTTATTAATGATATTTTATCAACTGCAGATAAGGAATATAACAAAAACACGTTTGGCCACATAACCACAAGGTCAGTGCTTGTTTTCTCCTCTTAAAAAGCAGACTTCCCTACTCTAACATCCTTATCTCAGGTATGATCAGAAAGTCCATTAAATTGTAATAACCATTTCCATTTTTATTGCTTTAAATTGTAATTTTAGGCGAATTTCTCTTTTGTCTCTCACCAGTGTTCATGTACTCCCTCTGAAACACTCCCTGTTTAATTTAAATGTATAAACTTTGCTGTATGAATAAAGTTTGATTAATTTAATAAAGATAGAGGCAGGTAGTGATACAACTGTCATGGTGTCTTGTTACTGACTGCATCCAAATGGTGCACTTAAGGTCAGTATATCATTGAAACAGCATCACCAGGTTATCCATTAATCTGAGGTTTAGCACACTCCCATTTAAAAAAAAAATTATGTTATTCCTTCCTTCCTGGCAGCCTGATATCTTCATAAAAAAACAATACAATCCTCAAATCAGCACCTGGTAGGGCATTAAAAGGACAGCCCACTAAAGAGAGTTAAAAAAAAAAAAAAAAAAAAAAGAGGAGGAGGAGAGGAACTCTGTACATCACTTGGACTAAACCACTCAAGACACAATTTATTTTCCCACACACTAAGCTGAGGTCAGCTGGAGAATTTTGGACCAATCAAAAATAAATACCACCGGGTTGAGGTGTATAATTTAAGATTAGGAGAGTTGCATCCTTGTAACAGAGGTGGAATTGTGCTAAGCCTTTTTTCCAGCGAGGATGGGCAAAACAAAAGACTCCGGAGTGCAGGAGAGACCCAAATGGGACAACAAGGTTCAGTACCTGTTAACATGTATTGGCTTTGCAGTGGGACTTGGAAACGTCTGGCGTTTTCCTTACCTGTGCCAAATTTATGGAGGAGGTAAGATGCCACTTATAAGCTAACATATGAGCTGCTGAGCTAGCTTATATTCGCACGATTGCACATTGACACAGTTTATTTAATTTATCTGTTAAAGATTTACAAGTTTTATTACTCATGCAATTTTTCCAATGTATTTCTTTTATTTTTCAGACTATTTTTTCCAATAAAAGGAATTGAATTGCAGCATCCCTTTAGATTATTTTTGCCTCGGTATAATTAGTAATTAGCAAATGGACTATGCCAGTCCTTGTCAAAATGGTGAGCCGTATCTGTGTTTGATTGATCATGCTTAACATCAGGGATTGTTTTCGCTCAGCTGCCCAAATTCCTGTTCTGATTTCCACATACTTCCCAGTGAGATCTCTTAAGTCCCAAACCCACAGAATCCTAAATGGTCAGAATTTAGTTAGCAAAAAGCCAATCCTGTAAATGTGCAATGGGTTTCACCTTCACATATTGACTCGGAGATTCCTGTTTCCCACAAGCACTCAGCTGATCCTCCATTTGACCTTGGCTTATTGATCAATTAGACACCTTTTTCTTGAGTACCTTTAGCCTTATACAGTGTGTTATTTGAAACAGTGGTGGTCTTAATACAGTTTTTAAAAAGCCTGACGGTGTTTTCGGCCACTTGGAAAACCACAATAAATTCATCAGCAAGTGTTTAAAGTAATTCAGTTCTTGGAGGTCTTTTGTATGAAGTTATCATTTCACTAACATGGTTCAAACAGACACCTGATTGATTTTTATGATTATTAACCTTATTTTAAATGTTCTCTGCAAAGTGTGTTGATGAATACTAAGGGCTGAGGAGTAATCTAGCTGATGTTTAACTGTGAGGTAAATGTTTACTTTCTGTCTTCAGGTGCATTCCTCATCCCTTACCTGATAGCACTGGTGTTTGAGGGCCTCCCCCTGCTCTACCTGGAGCTGGCTATAGGACAGAGGCTCCGCATGGGCAGCATCGGTGTCTGGAACTCCATCTCACCACTACTGGGTGGAGTCGGTGGGGGGCCTAGAAATATTAGCAACATTTAATAGGTTATTTATTTGTCAGTTTATTTTTTTATTTGTGGTATTTAAAATGTCCGTTATTTCCTGTGTGTAGGAATTGCCTCCATGTTGGTGTCATTCCTGGTAGGCATTTTCTACAACACCATCCTGGCCTGGGTGCTGTGGTATTTATTTCACTCGTTCCAAAACCCCCTGCCTTGGAGCCAGTGTCCACTCAATGATAACCTCACAGGTGACAAGAAAACCTACCAATCATTCTAGCTGCTCTTGATACATTTTACACACCTGCTCTTGCCACTGCAACACTGACAGAAGTATTTCCTATATCATGTATAATATATACTGTATCAAATGGTTTGAGAAACTAGCATAATTGTAATAACTTTATGAGATGCAGAGGGACTCTTAACATTCTGGCTCTATGTGGCAATCCAGGTCAGATTTTATTTTTTAGATTGGATTTTTGTGGTTTTATGACACAAAGGGATTCTGCACCAAACGTATAGAGAGCATGCTTTAGATCAGCGAAAGATAGTCGAATGAGTCACAGACCGAAAGCAAAAATCATTACGATCTCATTTGTTTTCCGTAATCATAATAAATGCTATTCATTTTACACGTTGTAAATGCAGCTATGCAGGAACACATCTCTGATGGAATAAAAAAGAAATGTTTACTCTAAACATACAGTAGATTAACTCTGTTACAAACGCTGATGCATGTTTAATCCCCCCCTAAAAAAGTAATAATGTTCAGATTATTACTTAGAATGTCATAGATGTCATGTTCTCGCTTGTGTCTGCATCCAAATAGGCTATAATGTGGAGTGTGAGAAGAGCACTCCAGTGAACTACTTTTGGTACCGTGAGA
>NC_048420.1:3665100-3670797 GCF_013103735.1 Etheostoma cragini | reverse complement strand
GTGGCTGGATGCTTCCACCCAGATCTTCTTCTCTCTCTCTGTGGCCTTTGGAGGTCTCATAGCTTTCTCCAGCTACAATGAAGAGAGGTAAGCAGTAAGACTCATTTGGCTCTACATTAAGACCTAGCGCAAAGTGGTGCAAAGCGCAGCAAGCACAACTTTCATTGCTAGTTTCAGACCGACCATGAGGTGTGGTTAGGTCAGGAGCATTGTTGGCACATTGATACCTATCTTGTGGCAGCAGATAGTGAATGGGCTATTGACCAACAAAAACTGGGCCTAAAGTCAAGAGTGCAGTATTTTTCGGATATTTAAAGGCTGGATTATTCAGATAGTAGAATGCACCTGCATACAGTAGGTGGGTTTTGAAATGGGTACACTCTACTTGTAACACACAGGAATGCAGACAAGCGCTCCTCCTCAGTGAAATAGGTTATTGTTGCATTTGCGCTTTCACTTCACGCAGAACAGATACATTTCCTCAGCAGAAAACCACTCAACCACTCACTTCTTTGCTGAATAGACCATTTAAACAGCAATGCGCACCTGGATTTTAAAGGAAATGGGGGGTTGCCACTCTGATTGGTTTAATTCATGTTAAACCCAAAACACACCTATGATTAAGAGGCTAAATTAAACCCCTTTGCGCCTTAATCTGCGCCCAGATTACGTGCCATTTAACTACAAAAAATGTAGTTGGAAAAGCCCTAAATGCACTTGCCCAATGCACTTTTGAACATTTGCTATGCACCACAAGATCCCTTAACACCCTGAATGAAATTGAAATATGTCTTTTTTCTGTTCTTTGCCTATTAGAAACAACTGTGAGAGGGATGCTGTTCTAGTAGGAGTAATAAATAGTGCCACATCTCTCTACGCCTCCATTCCCATCTTTGCCATCCTGGGATTTAAAGCCACCACTGCTTACCACTCCTGTATTGAGGGGTATTTACACACACATACTTAATGTAATTCTAAAGCTTCTTTTGGCTTTCTTTTTTATACTAATGAGGCCAATTCTTTTTGAATCTCATCTGCAGAAACATCTTGGCTCTTACCAACTACTTTGAGTTTTCAGACCAGAACATAACTGTAGAGAACTATGATCACTGGCTCAAGTATTTAAATGGAACATCTCCAGGTGAGGTGGCCAGTCTGGACCTGACGCAATGTGACCTGCAAACGTTCCTTGACCAGGTATTTTAACTCTGAAAACACATCTTATCTTGTACATTACATTTTTTTGCCTGAGTCTCATTTTTCTAGTTTCCCTCTCCCTTTAAATCCTGGTTGTTATCTGGCCTCGCCTCCCCTTTCTTTCTCTGGAATACAGTACATCAAGTACCGTTCAAATATGTACAGTCAGTTCATGTTTCCTCATTACATTCTTAACCCTCTCCCTCAGAGCGCGTCAGGTACTGGTCTGGCTTTTATTGTGTTCACCGAAGCAGTGATAGAGATGCCAGGCTCGCAGATATGGGCAATTCTGTTCTTCGTCATGCTCTTCAGCTTGGGTCTCTCCTCCATGTTTGGCAACATTGAGGGAGTCCTCACGCCCATCAACGACCTCAAACTAGTGCCTAAGTGGATGCCAAAAGAACTCCTAACAGGTGCCTGCAAATCAGCTTGTTCTAAAATGTTATAAAGGACACATTTTCCCCTTTGAACTCCCTCTTGAGCTTTTTTTTTCTCACTTCCTTAGCGATCATCTGCTTGGTAGCTTTCTTGACGGCTCTCATCTTCACCCTGGGTTCGGGGAACTACTGGGTGGAGGTCTTCAACAGCTACGTGGGCTCTGTACCTCTGCTGATCATTGCATTATTTGAGATTACTGGAGTCATTTATATCCATGGAATGAAAAAGTAACTTGTTCACCTCTTCTTTAATATTCTGTATGGTCCAATGAGCTTAAAGGTCCAATGGCATGAAAAATTCAGTTTATGAGGTTTTTAACATTAATATGATTTCCCCCAGCCTGCCTATGAAGTGGCTAGAAATGGCAATAGGTGTAAACCGAGACCGGTGTGTTAGATCCAAACATGTAAAACATTTTCTCTTGTTCTTGTAACCTCTGACAGTTTCAGTGAAGACATCTATTTCATGACTGGTAACAGGCCTAACATCTTCTGGAAGGCATGCTGGATGGTGATCAGTCCTTTACTGCTGGTGGTGGTGTTGATTGCCTATGTGGTCGTCCAGGCACAGACACACCCATCTTATCCCACATGGAACCCAGCCTATGTAAGCAAGTCAAGGGTACTGACATGGAGATGTTAAGATTTTAGTAGAAATGAGTCTAAACTAAGCATAGTCTGGGTCAACAAGGGTACATTTCCAGGATAATTGCCTGGACATCTCATGCACCGGATGTCCATATGCTCCTGCTCTCGGTGTTGCCATTCTTAAAATCCCTTGCTTTGGTAGACAACAACAAAATTCGAGCTAGCAAGCTAAAAGCTGAAAATGCCACATTTTGAAGAAATTTTGGATCATGTAACAAGGCAGGCCTGCCTTGTTCTTTTGGTGATTGATTTTTAAAGAATATGTTTAGGGCATTTACTATCTAATTAGGTGTGCTTTGGGACCAGTTGGTGGGGATTACTATGAACAAAGTACACATGGTGATACACTAGTAAAAGCAAATACAGTTTAAACATTCCAGCTAATTTATATTCATGATGGTACTGTATTGGGTGAATGGTTAACTTTTTTAAAGTTTTCTTTTGTGGGGTCTCGAGACCATTTTGCAGAGCCAACGTTGCTGTGTCCAAAGCTTAGCTCCGTCCTGGACAAATGTGACTGATTCAAAAAAAAATTGACTAGTGTTATTTTTTCTATCCCAGAATCTATCTGTGGTGTAGTCAAACTGTACTCCACAGCCCTGTGGAGATGGGTCTGGCAATACAAGACTAAGCTAAGCTTATCTAATCGCTTTCTGGCTGTGACTTCATATTTAGCGCAAAGATATTGCATGAGAGTGGTCTCCATTTTAAAGAGGGAATAAAGAGAAACAGCCAATATCAGTTATATTTACAGTACATTATACTGCTTTGTCTTTTTCTTCAGGAACTATTCCCCCAAACTGAAGTGAAGCCCTATCCAGACTGGGTGTTTGCCATTATCATCCTGCTCTGTGTCCTACCCGTGATCTCCATCCCTCTGGTTGCTCTCTACAAACTGATCTGCTGTAGAATCAAGAAGTCCTCTGCTCGCGTTGACCTAAATTCCTACTTCAACGACGGCTTTGAGGTTGAAACACGGGAACAGAAGAACCAGAGAGCTTAAGAAAATGTTGTAAGTAACAGTGTTACTGAACAGAAAAGGACATCTTGATCTTTGCCAGTGCTTCTGTGAAATTTCATCTTAATTCACCAGACACCAGCCCAGGCTTCACAAAGGCCAACAAAAAATCTGCGCCAACCAGCACCACAAAACATAACAAAAAGTGTTACAGCCAATAACAGACAAGAAGGATTTGGGGGTGGGGGTTGGGTTAGTGCGTGGAAGCACAGGGAGCTATCCGCGTTCTATTTGAAAATACTTTGAACGTCAACAAGAAGTGAAGACCCCAACATTGCTTAGATAACCTTTAAATGTCCCAATGAATCCTTTAATGAGATCTTAAGCTTTCTACTGTTTATCAAAAACTGTTTCTGGGAGTTTTCCAAAAGATTGTCAGTGTACTTTAAACAAAAAAAACTAAATCAAAGTCTTTATTTGACTTATTTATGTCCGACAATATTTCTGTGAACTTATTACAATACAAATGATGTACATGTCACAAATGATGTAGCTTGTCTTCTATGAGGAAATCTAGCACAAAGTCCAGACAAACAGCGGTGGGATGAGGCGGGGTGTAGTACAGTAGCTGGATGAATTTTTGTTATCCATCCTTATTGATATGGTGTTTGATGTGTTTATGACTGTAGCTTATCATTTAAGTGTTTTATATGGGATCGCAAAGGACTGTTTTTCTCTCTAAGGAGTCTTTCCCAACACTGTAATGGATATACGTCACACACTGAAGATCAGATCCAAATCACTGATTTTCCCTGAGGATTAGAAAAACAAAAATACTTACCTTTGAACTGATGAGGGTTTCATGCATGTGATAGGAGGTGTAATGGGGGCTGGCTTGTAGTCTATTACGGTCTACGTCTGGATTGCCAAAAAAGTCTTCTGGGGTCCTCTCGACCCCTGGCAAGCCACAGATCCCACAGACGCACTTCCCTGTAAAGAGGGTTATAGCGGAGCACAAAAGGTGCTTCGTCTTACTCTATGACAGTAAACTGTAAAATTCATCCACCTGAACTACTTCCTGCACTTGTAAAATCTAATAAAAGGTGGCAATAAACTGACTTGTGTACATGTAACATTGTGATCTAAATTTGCTTGGTTGGGTACACCTCTCACAAAATCCACGTTTAAAAGGATTGGCCTTCTGGCCCAGGTATAATGATGTTGTTTTCACGTTGTTCATTTATGAAATTTTTTCTAAAGGAGACCAAGGGCGCTACTTTTCTGCCATTGCGTGGTTTCCTGGCTTGAAACAAACACGTAGTGAGGCTGTGTTTGTGATTACACTGTGCAGTGCAATGGCTAAGTCCATTTTATGCATGTGTGGCTCATTAATGATGAATAACAAGCTTTTAATGTTCTGAAGGAAATTTGTCTTTGACACACCCAGTACATAGAGTATCTGCTCTTTAGGTAATGCAACACAACACAGACTGTCACTAGTCCTTAAAAGGTCCCATTGCATGAAAATTTCACTTCATGAGTTTTTTGTTTTTTTTTAATATACAGTATATCATTAAAATACGTTCACCCAACCTGCCTGGTCTCTCAGTGGCTGGAAATGGTGATAGGTGTAAACCGAGCCCTAGGTATCCTGCTCTGCCTTTGAGAAAATGAAAGCTCAGATGTGCCGATCTAGATTCTTGCCCCATACAAGGTCATAAGGGGCTAGGTTAATTTCTTTTTCTTTGCTTTACCCGCCCAGAGAATTTAGTCCGCCCATGAGAGACATCATGGCTTTCAAACGAGCAAAGTGGCTGTTAGTCAAGGCAACACACCCCTGGCTTTAGTAGCTGTAATTCTGC
This sequence comes from Etheostoma cragini, assembly GCF_013103735.1. Taxonomy (NCBI): domain Eukaryota; kingdom Metazoa; phylum Chordata; class Actinopteri; order Perciformes; family Percidae; genus Etheostoma; species Etheostoma cragini. The sequence goes on along the minus strand of NC_048420.1, from coordinate 3,665,695 downwards.
ACTAAGGCTGCATTTTGGGAAAAAGCCCTCAGATTTAGGGGACCACTAAGGCCTATATAAAAGCATCCTAACAGCACCATGTCATGGGACCTTTAAGAACACAATAGTACACGCACAGACTGCCACCAGCTAACAAATAGCACACTGCCCAAATGTCGTCAATAGTGTACGTACATGGGGTTAGGCTCTGGCTGGTTTGTCATTTAGGACTTTGATGGACAGGGGGGACAAAGGAGTTTTTTAAGCAGTTAAGATTGCACTAGGGGACTGCCTCCCTGAGGTGAGAAACTGTTACTCAGGGTGGAGGACATGGATGGGGTCTTAAAGCCAGCTTTGGAGTTACAGCATTCATGTCCAACAAGGCAGGAGGACCAATGGGGCTTGCATCTAAGACAGACATAATGACTTCCTGACGTCCTTCCGCATCTTATTTCTTGTCCCATCCAAAGTTGGTGATGTCCACAATTTGATCGGATGTGACTGTGATTACACGGAAGCATAAAACGGCTTCTCAATTGATGAAAAAATGTAGGCAGGCAGTACAGTTTAACCACGATATGTTATCATGTTATGCTGTCCCAACTCTGAAGTTTCT
>NC_048420.1:3663877-3665000 GCF_013103735.1 Etheostoma cragini | reverse complement strand
TTGTGTCTGCATCCAAATAGGCTATAATGTGGAGTGTGAGAAGAGCACTCCAGTGAACTACTTTTGGTACCGTGAGACCCTGAACATCACACCTGACATCGAGACCAGCGGCTCCCTGCAGTGGTGGCTGGTCATCTGTCTGGCCAGTGCCTGGTGTGTGGTCTACATCTGCTTCATCAAAGGCATCGAGTCAATAGGAAAGGTCTGTTTATCTGGGGGAAAATATGTAATGTGGTTCTTTAAAATCAACCACTGTACCATATACATCCATATAATAAGATGTAGAAAGAAAGAGTGCGCTTGTGCTGTCTTTGGGTCAAGTTTGACCTGTTTCTTTTAAACTACCTAACTTTAATTACACAAAAATTACAATGATGATGCCATACATAGCGCTTTGCAAGTACAAAAGAAAGAATCTCTAATTTCATTGAATTTCGGGTGTTTTATAAAAAAATATTGCACTTGAAAATAAAAGGTTTAGAAATCAGACTCTATGTGGACCCTTCTGTAATTATCCTTCCTTTAAAAGGAGTCTAAATAGTTCATTATTATGGTATAAGGTATAATTTCCTACAAATGAGATTTATTAAGCATGATTTCTAAAAATGAGTGTAAACCTGGTAATAAGTTGGTGTTAGTGGTGTTTGTTCATGGTATTGAAAAGAAGTGATTAACGTAACAAAAATGCGCCAAAAACATTGAAAAAAGAGACAAAAGTGTCAGAAACTGTTGATTTTCAGGACGAAATCTACATAGTTGAATGGAAGATAACACAAGAGTAAATAAATAATGCTATATCGTACGTTTGTATGTTTCAGGCCGTGTATGTGACAGCCACATTCCCTTACCTGGTGCTGACTATTTTCCTGATACGTGCCCTCACTTTGCCTGGAGCGACTGATGGACTGGTGTACCTCTTCACTCCTAATGTGAGTTAGGTCACTTGTTGCCAAAACAGGTTTAACTAAGATTGTATGCCAGACACAATGACCTGATGTGCTGTGTTAACGCACGCTGTAGTGGGAGATACTGAAGAACCCTCAGGTGTGGCTGGATGCTTCCACCCAGATCTTCTTCTCTCTCTCTGTGGCCTTTGGAGGTCTCATAGCTTTCTCCAGCTACA
>NC_048420.1:3658573-3663777 GCF_013103735.1 Etheostoma cragini | reverse complement strand
ATAAAGACTTTTTGTTGACTTGCTCCTGCCGCCTCCTTCTCTCTGCGTTTGGGTCCTCACCGCACACCCCCCACAACATTATTATTGTTATTAGCATAATTTAGTATTACAGATTCTTAAACTAAATGTGTGTAACTGGAAAAAGATCCACAAAAAAAAGAATGCATGTGAGAGAAAAGATGAATGTTGGCTGATAATTGTTGTGTCACGTGAGCAGTAATATGAGTAGAAAACTGGTGTGTCTCATACTTGAGAAAGGGTAGTGCTGAGGGTGATCAGAAGGAAGTAATCCACCAGTCTCATCAAACATCTACAGAACATAGAGAGAATAACATCAATAAATAGAACAGAGCTACAATACAAAAACACTTCCCTCTGCTGCGGCAGATGTGTTATTACACATGTAGAAGTTGATGTTAACAGAAATACATAGGTCTGCTGTAACCTTTCTTCACTAATGCCTCTGCTACTCCATGTGACCGTAGCAGAGCCAGCAGAGTAGACTGGACACAAACAGCCCCTGGTCAAGCACTTCAACCAGTTAATCACAACTTTCTATAGCAGTGGTTCACAAACTTTTTCAGCTCAAGACACAAAATAGAAATTTGGTGTCTCCCCGGGACCCAAATTTACAAAAATACACCATGAATCATTGTAACATCTACATTTTTAAACTGTGGACAAAGGACGAAACAAACCACGCATTTAAATGTATATAAAGTATATTTATTCCATTATAAAAGTAAACAAAAACAGAATAGGTCTCTATTCTCCTTTCTGTGTCTCACCCCTTTCTCAACTCATTTCTTATCCCCTCCTATCATCCCTCAGTACAGACACCAACACTTTTTTTGAATAACGCTGACTTGAATTTAATGAGATGTGTGTGTGTCTGGTTGAAGATAACAACCAGCTGATCTAGTCTAGGTTCGGTTTTTGAAAGTGCCATTCTGAGGTCATGCTGGGCAATTTAGTCTGTTCTCTGCCAATTGGCGACCCAATAAAACGGGTCTGCGACCCATTTTGGGTCCCGACCCTATGTTCGGGAAGCATTGCTCTATAGGCTCCCCTCACATCTACCGCAAATGCATAAAAAGACAATAATGAATGAATGAAGGAGGAAAACAGCATTTAACCAATTTTAACCTATTTTTACACAGTGCAAAAACTACAGTTTTAAGTAGCAGTATCATCATAAAAATTAATAAATATGACAGCATGAAATACATTACTACAATTTGATCAGTCTCTGCCAGTACAATTAAACTAGGAGATAAAAACCAACCTTAACAATTTTAGAGGGGTTGTGGCTTGTCCTTGGCAAAGTTGGGTAGAACTTGGCGCACACTTGAAAATGTGGTGCCACTGAATTAGAAACACAATACTGTGATTAGGTACTGAGTTTATTGATACAAGCCTTTGCCTACGACAGCAATGTCAACAGTGTTAGCTCTAAGGTAATTTTCCTTATAGGTCCGTTTTTTGCTTGATTCAAATTGAGGGATCGCAGTCTGGTGGAGGCTAGACCGGTGATGGAAATCAACTGAGATTTCAGGGTTCAAGTGGGCCGCTAGCCCGAAACGGTTGAAACAACACGTTAACTTGACATTATAAGCAATATCAAAACAACTTGACAGAGATATTCCACTCCTCGTGATGGTAGTCTGTAACAAGATAAAAAACTTCTTGTTTTATCGTTAAATCCATATTAGTAATTTAACAAAGACAATACGCTTTAGCTGTTAGCTCAAGTTAGCAACCGCAATTGCTAGGACTGTTTACATTGAGAACAAAGGGCACCCAATAGCGGACATTAGCATATAAGCTAGCGGAGCATAACAAACTCACCAGTACAATGAGAAAGAAAGCTCATTAGCTTGAATTTGCTTTCTGAATTAATCTCTCTCCAGTGTTTCACACTATTTAGTGTCCGTCAACAGTCACAGAACTTAACATTAGCCTTAAAATGTATAAGTATATGCTGCATGATTCAGCTTTTCTGGAGTCACTTCCGGTCTCACTCAGGAGCGCAAACGGCTGAGAGACAGGCCTAAACACTCTATGGGCTAGGGTGTAGTAGCTGTCAAACTTTATAGGCTAATGCCACAATAACAATATGCCCTTGTAGTGGATGATATAAATGTTAACAAGCGATCATGTAAATATAAATCATTTCTTTATACTTATATATAGTTTTAACATGTATTGTATAATCACTTGTATATAATTACCAACATATTTATTACATATTTATTTCACTCAGGACTTATTTATTCTATTTATTGCCCATTTTATATGTGGGTTACACCTTGGATTAACACAACCTTTGTGCCTTTCTGTCACATCTACTGCAGTCAAATTCGCTGTGTTCACTTGGAAGGAATAACTGTACATGGGTACACACTTGTAATGACATTTCAAGCATGTTTAGAGGCTAAAAACGCGTTTAAAACTTGCCCTGTATAAGCCTGTTGGGTGCTAACTCTAGCAGAAGGAAAACACGAAGAAGGCAGCACCGATTGGTTTCATTTTTCTCTCCACTGACAGCTCTCTATATTTGCAAACAACAGAGAATTGACCGGAATTCTCCTTTAAGCTCACTTTTTAGAAGAGTTCTTCTCAAAGGTAGCACAATATGTGTCCCATGTTTAATTAATTGAATAAAGATATGGCAGTGCCATGGTACAACTGTCACCGTGTCTTTTTATTGACTGCATAACATTAAATCTGCATCACCAAGTTATCCATTAATCGGAGTCTTGGCACACTCACATTTTAAACAAAGTGAGAGGTTTAACCATTAAATCATTTTGCCTGATGTTTTTAGTCCCTCCCAGGTGGGCTGACTTCTTCAATAAAATTAGTAAAACTCAAAGCTGCACCCGATAGGACAGCCCACTAAAGATTAGGAGAGTTGAATCCATGTACCAGAGCTGGAATAGTGCCTTTTTTCCAGCTGAGGATGGTCAAAACGAAAGACTCCGGAGTGGAGGAGAGACCCAAATGGGACAACAAGGTTCAGTACCTGTTAACATGTATTGGCTTTGCAGTGGGAGTTGGAAACGTCTGGCGATTTCCTTATCTGTGCCAAATCTATGGAGGAGGTGAGATGCTATTATATGATTCCATTATCATGTTCAGGGCTTTAAAGTTCTCATATTATGCTGGTTCATAATTGTATTTAGAGGTTGTACCAGAGTAGGTTTATGTGGTTTAATTTTCAGAAAACACCATATACGTGTATATATAGCTTCTCTTTTCACCCTGTGTGTTGAGCTCTCTGTTTTAGCTACAGAGTGAGGCATCTCACTACCATCTTTGTTGGAAGTCGCACATGCGCCGTAAGTACTGCTAGCTTTTCCGTTGCAGAGCGTCAGGGAGTGCCATGCTAGCAGCTAGGCGAGCATTATAATGTCTGTACAATTGAGCCATTTGGAGTAGTTTATGAACAGTGTTTTCTCTGGAAGATGGTTCCTTTGGGGTGGACTTTTCACTTTGTAAATCTATAACATGCAAAAAAAGATATATAACACAATAAAGGAACGGTAAAAACCCCAAAAGCATAATATGAGAACTTTGACTTTTTGAACACCCAGACAACACGGCTAGTTGATTTTTAAAGTTACTGGTCAGTCAGATTTTCTACTTTCTTCCACGTTTTTTTTTTTTTTTTCTAACTAACTCTACTTTAAATTCAGCTCCTCTAGTTTGTTTGGTGCTGTTCCTTTCCGTCTGTTCGTAATCTATACCACGCATTCAAGTCAAGTGCCAACGGTTGCACAACACGTCACAATGTAGTGTTCATGAGAAATGTAGGATTGATACTACAAGCAGAGTTGCCAGATAAAAAGTAGGTTTCCAAGCCAAACACATACAAAACTGCCCAAAGTTTTTGGTGGAAAGCAGACCAATCTGGAAACATCCCTGCAGCCTGACGGTTCAAATTGACACAGTGGTGTTTGCTTCATACATCCCAAGCCAAATGGTCACTATAACTTTAATTTCATTTTTAACCAAATTTGGCCCAGATACCATTACATATACATGCAGGTATGTTGAAGAAGTCTGACAACTGATACAAATCTGGAATATTAACTGTGAGGTAAATGTTTACTTTATGTCTTCAGGTGCATTCCTCATCCCCTACCTGATAGCGCTGGTGTTTGAGGGCCTCCCCCTGCTCTACCTGGAGCTAGCCATAGGACAGAGGCTCCGCATGGGCAGCATTGGTGTCTGGAACTCCATCTCACCACTACTGGGTGGAGTCGGTGGGTGGCCTAGAAATATTAGTAACATTAATTACGATATTTAATTGTGAGATTATTATTCATTTCAAGAGCTGAAACTCTTTGTGGTATTGAAACATTTATTTTTTTATTTCCTGTGTGTAGGAATTGCCTCCATGTTGGTGTCATTCCTGGTATCCATTTTCTACAACACACTCCTGGCCTGGGTGCTGTGGTATTTATTTCACTCTTTTCAAAACCCCCTGCCTTGGAGCCAGTGCCCACTCAATGACAACCTCACAGGTAACAAGAAACACCACCAGTCATTCTAGCTGCTCTTGACACGTTTATACTCACACACTGCGATTGCTCCTGCCACACTGATAGAGGTTTAGCCAATTCCACTATATGTAAAAATTCTACTGTATCAAATTTGGAAGTATGAAATAAAATGGAGTAACTAGGACTAACTTTTAGGCTCTACATTGCAATCCAGATCAGATTTTATAGGAAAACTATTGGACGTTTTATTGTTTCATGACACAAAGGGATTCTGCATCACAACATAAGAGCATACTTTTGAAGCTCAGTGACAGATAGTGGACTTAGTGACATGCAAAGAGCAGAAATAATCATGGTCTCATTTGTTTTCAGTGATCATAATCATATTCAATCCTATTAAAATTAATTTCATGGTGATACATTTTTAAAATAGTATTACTATACTAATACAAAATTCACAAATGCAGGAAAACATCTTTTGATAGAAACTTTCACACTTTATACAATTTGCACTCTGAAATTACATGAACTGCATTACAAAGGTTGACACAACAAAAATAAACACTAATAACTTAAATAATTGAGCCCTTATTTAATTTCATCGATGTCATGTTTTCCCTTGTGTCTGCATCCAAATAGGCTATAATGTGGAGTGTGAGAAGAGCACTCCAGTGAACTACTTTTGGTACCGTGAGA
>NC_048420.1:3616907-3658473 GCF_013103735.1 Etheostoma cragini | reverse complement strand
GTGGCTGGATGCTTCCACCCAGATCTTCTTCTCTCTCTCTGTGGCCTTTGGAGGTCTCATAGCTTTCTCCAGCTACAACAAAGAGAAGTAACTACAACTTTTTAAAACCCTAAAAATTGGGTGGATTTATGTATGACTTTTTTTTCCTGTTCTGTCAATCAGAAACAACTGTGAGAAGGATGCTGTTCTAGTAGGAGTAATAAATAGTGCCACATCTCTCTACGCCTCCATTCCCATCTTCGCCATCCTGGGATTTAAAGCCACCAGCGCCTACAACTCCTGTAATGAGGGGTATGTACACACACATACTTTATGTAATTCCTTTATGTAATTATTTATTCAATTCCAAAGCTTCTTGCAGATACCAATAAGGCTGATTGTTTGTGAATCTCATTTGCAGAAACATCTTGGCTCTTACCAACTACTTTGAGTTTTCAGACCAGAACATAACTGTAGAGAACTATGATCACTGGCTCCAGTATTTAAATGGTACATCTCCTGGTGAGGTGGCCAGTCTGGACCTGAAGCACTGTGACCTGCAAGCGTTCCTTGATCAGGTATTGTAACTGTGAAAACACATCTAATCTTGTACATTGCATTCTTTTTGTCTGAGTCTCATTTTTTATAACTTCCCTGTCCCCTTAAATTGTGGTTGTGGCCTCCCCTTTCTTTCTCTGGAGTACAGTACATCAAGTACCGTTCAAATATGTACAGTCAGTTCATGCTTCCTCATTACTTTCTTGCCTCTCTCCCTCAGAGTGCGTCAGGTACTGGTCTGGCTTTTATTGTGTTCAGCGAAGCAGTGATAGAGATGCCAGGCTCGCAAATATGGGCAGTACTGTTCTTTGTCATGCTCTTCAGCTTGGGTCTCTCCTCCATGTTTGGCAACATTGAGGGAGTCCTCACGCCCATCAACGACCTCAAACTAGTGCCTAAGTGGATCCCAAAAGAACTCATAACAGGTGCCTGCAAATCAGTCAAAGGGATACACGTTTCCCCCTTTGAACTCCCCCTTGATCATTTTTCCTCACTTCCTTAGCGATCATCTGCTTGGTAGCTTTCTTGACGGCTCTCATCTTTACCCTGGGCTCGGGAAACTACTGGTTTGAGGTCTTCAACAGCTACGTGGGCTCTGTACCTCTGCTGATCATTGCATTATTTGAGATTATTGGAGTCATTTATGTCCATGGAATGAAAAAGTAACCTTTTGGCCTGTTCTTTGATTCCGTATTATCTTATGAGATTAAGACAATTTAGATCCCGACATGTAAGACATTGTCTCTTGTTCCTTTAACCTCTGATAGTTTCAGTGAAGACATCTATTTCATGACTGGGAACAGGCCTAACATCTTCTGGAAGGCATGCTGGATGGTGATCAGTCCTTTACTGCTGGTGGTGGTGTTGATTGCCTATGTAGTCGTCCAGGCACAGACACACCCATCTTATCCCACATGGAACCCCGCCTATGTAAGCAAGTCAAGGGTACTGACATGGAAATGTTAAGATTTTAAGAATTATTATATATTTAGAACCTAGCATATTGTGTGAATCCTTAAAAATCCCAAAGGTTAAGAAAGAAAGTTGTAAATGAGACAAACGCACAGAAGATTATCACTATTACTCTGGTTTAGAATTTAAAGCGAACAGATTTACCATTTTGCTTCAGTTTCATCACAATAATCAGCACCATTTTCAGCTTCAGAAGAATTATTCTTTTTTGGAAAGAAAAGACTAACTGTACACTACCTGCACAGCACTAAATGGCACACAAAAGCTGGTGACCATAGGGGAGAACCTAAGAAGCCAGACGTCTACCAAAGAGTTGGTGAAGACCAAAAACAGAGCTAAAACTATTGAATTTTGACGTTAAATACCATTCAAAATAATGCGATTATTGCTTTGTGTCTGCTGGATATACTTGCTAAAGGTCACCATAACAACCTCATTTGATGATATGTCAGTGTGGCGGTTACAATGTCTTGCACTGACCCCAAACAGCCAAAAATAAATACATTATTCCAGGTTTAAATGAATAATTTGACATTTTTGGAAATACACTCATCTGCTTTTTGCAGAGTTAGGTGAGAAGATCGATGCACTCTCATGTCTGTATGCTAAATATAAAGCTAGACGGATAAGGGTGAAACAGCTAAATAAGTATACCATCGTCTCTAAAGCTCAGCAATTAGCATGTTTTCTTGTCTTTGTTTACAATGAAAAAGTGAGTTGCAGTTTATTGGGAGTTAGGTGCTAGAAGTTTTTCTTGGTTCAACAAAGTGACTTTTAAGTCACAAAGCTAATGTAATTGCTTGCTGGCGGTGGCTTCATACTTAGCACACACATTTGCAAGTAATATCTCATTCAAAGAGAGAGAATAAAGAGAAAAGGGAAACTCATGTCAGTCTATTGTTCAACTAGGGTTGCATGCTTGCATCCCTCGGAGGGAATGATCATTTCATTGAAAAATATTAAAATGAACACAATTAAAATTATAGTGTGATTCTTGTGAGGTTCTGTAGCAATCAAAGATGTTTTCTTTAGTCCTTAGGAAAACATTTGTCTCTGCAGTTTCACAAAACATGATCCAGAATGGTTTGATTTGGCCTTTAACAAATGTTGTGATTAATTGTGCAGCCTTATGTTGAACTTCATTTTCAAATGTAAGATTGTTACAATATTCTATACATTACATTTTATACTGCTTTGTCTTTTTCTTCAGGAACTATTCCCCCAAACTGAAGTGAAGCCCTATCCAGACTGGGTGTTTGCCATAATCCTCCTGCTCTGTGTCCTACCTGTGATCTCCATCCCTCTGGTGGCTCTCTACAAACTGATCTGCTGTAGAATCAGGAAGTCCTCTGCTCGCACCCACCTAAATTCCTACTTCAATGACGGCTTTGAGGTCGAAACACAGGAACAGAAGGACCAGAGAGCTTAAGAAAATGTTGCAACTGACTTGAATTTGCCATGCAGAACTTTGCTTTACATTTATCAGGATTTATCAGGACCTGACAACTCACATTTGTTTCCCTGATAACATTTATTTAACATTAGAAGTCTTTCGTACATTGTTGTGAAGTGTACATGGAAATAAATCATATTCATATCATTCTCACAAATCATATTGAAACGGCTATGTCATAAAACATCCACTTCCAGCTGACAATATTTCTGTGAACTTATTTACATACAAATGACTAATAAATATCTTACCTTCCTTGTTTATGACTGAGGTTAACCACTGTTTTATCAAGTGTTTTATATCAGATGACTTGAGACCTTATCTTTATCCCTCTCCATTCTTAAAGCCTCTTTTGGATACATTGTATTTTTGGCACACAGAAGATGAGATAAATCCAAATCACTGACTTCAAACCTGAGGATGAGACAAGAAAAAAAAAAGTTTGTATCCTCTTAATTTTGACAGAACTTTGGTGGCCACATTTTCAAGTAGTACAAAAAATAGACCAAACTCAAAATATAAACATTTTAGGGAAGAATTAATTACTTACGTACCTTACCTATACCTGTTGAGGGTTTAATGCTTGTCTTGGGAGCTTGTCTTGTCTACATCAGGATGGCCAGGAAGTCGACTGGTGTCCTGGGGTTAGTGGCTTGTCGAACCCTGGCCAGCCTCAGATCCCCCAGACATCGCTCCAGACTGCGCTTCCCTGTCAAGAAGATAACAGCTAAAACAGAAAGATGCTGTTGTTGTTTTTTACCTCTTTGGTGCTATCGATTTAAGACTAATCCGGGGACATACCATTTTGTAACATCACTACTTCCATTCGGTTTGACCAGTGAGTTGTAGAATGTTGGATAATTTCTGTGCATTTGATTAAATATTTGTAGCCATCACACTGCAGCAAGAATATGATTTGAGAAAGAGGCTGTGCACATTTTATGCACGAGGGGCTCATTAATTATTATTATCTCCTGACAGCGAAAGAAAGTGTCTGTAAATCTTTTTTTTTTCATTTTCATTCTTTTGACAGAAATCTAACCCTGGATGATTTTAACACCTTGCACCATCAGTTTTGACAATGATTCTGCAGATTATGTCATGCTAATTAAAAAAAAATCTTCACCGTTGGCCTTTTCTCATGATAATTGCTTGTGCACAAAGTTAAATGCCCTGGCATAGTTCCTGTGTGGTGTTGTGTATGTGTTTCCTGAGGGTACATACGCTTGTGCAGGTATGGGAGCAGATCCTTGTAGAGAGGACGGTGTTGTGACAGCACTAGCAAGAAGGAAAGACAGAAAAGCAGCTCCACTGCTTCATACTGCATGATGCCAGTCATGGCCTTACTGCCCAAAATCATTCCTGGAGAAAAGGTAAGAAATGCTGAAAATACATGTATAACTTGATATTGCTTAAAACATATTTCTTACAGATGTATATAGGGGATATGTTGCCTTTGTTGCTGTGCCTGATGAGCTGATTGGCGTATTCGGCCATATTCAATATCATCTGCAGAAAGTAGAGGGGGTTCTTAGCAACTGTCTGACCAAAGGGCAAACTCTGGGCACACACATGGAACCTAAAGAGAAAACAACAAAAAAACAGGAGAAGGCCCAAATGAAAACAGAGTTGTGCCCTGGCCATTTAGATATTTACATTCTGATATGAAAAGCAGGAAAATTAATTCTCAGCTCAGTGCTGTGTATTGATTGATAACCTGTTCCTGTGGGTTTTTTTAAGCTTTTATAGCCTTTCCTTTTGACAAGACAGCTAGGTGAGGAGGAGAGAAAGAGGGGGAAGGCATGCAGGAAATCATTACAAGTCAGACTCGAACCCTGGACCTCTGCGTCGAGTCATAAACCTCGAAGTATATAAAAATTGTCAAAAGTCAGGTCACTGTCTTTACCTGCAAGCATGAAGCAGCACCAGCTTGTAGATGTTTTTGTAGACTGCCTCAAGAGAATTGGTCTGAAAAGTAAATGGTGATCTTTTAACTGTGACACAGCTAATGTATGTTTGTCTTGCAGCTGAATTTAACATACTTTGAATTTAACAAACTTTTGTAAAGGGCCTGATACTTGACAAGCTCTGTATTTAAAGTTTTTTTATCCTAAAATAACGGCACCATCATTTCCCTGACCTTCAGGTCCAAGAACAAGGGATGGCACTTGAGTCTGAGGATAGCCATCAGTTTCCTCCTCATTTGCCATCCAGCTGAATGGATCGAGCCCAAAGTCAGGCTGTAGCGCAAAGATAGGCCTGCATAGCTGTGAGAGAAAAGATTGATATTTTTATTAATCACACAAACTTTAACACGGACTAACATGCAAAACCTACGAGAACTTGCCAATAAAAAATATTGCAAGAGAACTTCCCATAACAAAAAACTGTAAATGGATATGTTGTTATATACTGTGTTCTATGCAAGAAAATGAATCATCAAACTGGGAGTTGTCACCAAGAATGTTTATGGGTAGGTACAAAGTACAGAGAGGCGGTTTCACTCAGCTTACAAGAAACCAGAAAGAAGACTCCGAAAGGCCAATAACTTTCACAAGAAGAATACTTGAGGCTATTTTACTTCTGAAGTATAATTTACAACCAAAGGGATTGTTTACCTAGAATAGTCTTTGTAGACGTCTAGTGAGTGCGTGTCCAGCAACAGTCCACACCAGGGAAAGAGGCAGTGAGGGGACAGCACTCGAATGCCGGGGCAGGAGCCCATGTTTCCAGACACCTGAAAGTTGACCGCCACCTTATGCGGGTTGACCACCAAGCCATACTGTGGTACCCCGGCCAGCAGGGTCCTATACATGACGTGCAAGTGTCATTAACCGCTACATTACATAACCGTCACAAATTCAGCATCATGTCACAGCATGTAACATCTGTCCCAACAACTTTTTCTGTTAAAGGAAAAATGTAAAGCCCTGTATTGATTGGCTGATACAGATACTACTTTTTTTTAAGGAAATCATCAACACTGGGAACTAAAAACACATGTGTATGTTCTCTGATAGTTTTCCATAGCAACAGTTGCCAGTAACTGAGAAGCAGTGATGGTGATACTGTTTAAAGATCAGATTGGGGAAGTAATTGTCTTGAATTGTCTCTTTATTCTTTTCTTATATTTCTGGAATTTGTTATTTCTTTCTTATTATGTAATAGAATACATTTTATAAATTTCTTGGAAAATGTGTTTTTATTTGCTTTTATGTGTTTTTTTGAAGCACTTCGTAACTGGGATTTCAAACGTACTCTACAAATAAAGATTATTGTTAACATAATTTAACTTACAGATGTTTAAACTACATTTATGCAACTTTCTTCAATAAAAATATGGTGTGTCATACTTGAGAAAGTGTTGTGCTTCTTGTAAGTCTGGGGTGATCAAAAGGAAGTCATCCACCAGTCTCATCATACATCTACAGAACATAGAGAGAGGAAAATAACACATACAATAAATAGAAAGGAGCTACAATACAGTAACACTGCTCTCTGCTGCTGCAGATGTGTTATTACATCTATAGAAGTTAACTGAAATTCATAGCCGTCTGTTGTACCCTTTCTTTGCAGTTATGTCTTTGAACAGGACATTCTCCATGTGACCGTAGCAGAGACAGCAGAGCAGACTGGACACAACCGATCCCTGAGGAATACCTCGGCACTGACGATATGTTCTGACAAACAAAGGGCTAAAATCAGATTGGAACTAAAACGGGGCAAAATACTGTAAGTGTGAGATGTTCTTCGCATTTCATCACATTTCAAAATGAGCTATGACAAGATAATCCAAAATAGGTCTATTTAATTTAGGTAATTCTTACTTCTTGCCAAACTGCACAACGCTGCCAGTAAGCATTTGGGTGAAGAACTGCAACGCCTCTCTGCCATAAAGATCTGAGCAGAAATGCTGGGAGAAAGAAATGAAATGCACAGGTTGAAAGAATGTTCACACTTCTTTATCTTAAGAAACATTTGAGGATGTCAACCTCACCTGCTCTACTAGTATGGCGTGATGAACTTTTCCTCTTTTCTGAAGTGATGTCACAAAGCCTTTCATGTTGGTGGATCCCATGTTATCCTCCAGTAAATCTGCCTGGATTAGAAAACATGAGAAAAACACAAACACACACACACACACACACACACACACACGCACACACACACACACGACGGTACCTGTCTCAAAAAGGACTTTTTGAGGCCCTCGTGAGAATCAGCCCAGACTTTGGCATAGCGGCGGATGGTAAAGAGTTCTTCCTGGACAGGTGACAGAGCCTGGCCAATCACTTCAATGAGTCTGTCATGAGGCAGACTCTCATAGGCTCCACTCACATCCACCTTAAATGCAGAGACATAATGAATGAATGAAAAAGAAAAGAGGACAACAGCATTTAACAAAAGACATATTTTTCACATTGTGCTAAAACTACAAGATAATGATTTTAGTAGCAGTATCATCATACAAATGAATAAATATGACTGCATTAAAATAAATCACTAACATTTTCTCTGCCAGCACAATCAACAAACTAGGAGACAAAAACCAACCTTAACAAAGTAGAGGGGTTGTAGCTTGTCCTTCTGGGCTGGAGCTTGGGAGCGCAACACCTTGTGGATATCTGTCATCCCCCACACTGTGGAGCCCAGGAGGGATGGAGTGGAGCGCACACAGGCCCGCAGAGTGTCCAGCAAGTCCCGAACATGCCCTTGGTAGAGCTGCAGGGGGAAAAGAAATGTCCTTAATGCCTACGCTAACAACATGTAAAGAAGGACAAATAATGGATGTGTAATGAAGAATTTTCAATGTCATTTTCAAGATGTACCCTCGTTTTGGCATCTGCTCCTACAATGCGTGTGATAGGCCTCATGCTATCAGTCTTGGGAATGAAGCGAAGGCGCGAGATCACGGTGTCTTTGGGGAGGGATGCCACCTGAGCCGGAGTCAATTCCTCCATCTGGCCTTTGGAGAGGTGACCTCTAAATCACAAAAAAATAGGTTGTGAGCTTGTGTGTCCCATGACTGCATAAGTATTAACATTTGCAGGAGTGTGTATATGTGTGAACCAACCTGAAGGCTATCTCCTGCAGTTTTGCCCAGACTTCCTGTCTGTAGAACCTGACAACGTTCTTCTGGCCCACACTCTCAGTGACATAGAAACAGGCTCGAACCAGTCCTACAACATAGCCGTCCAGAAGCCAAGCCAGGAACTGACCCAGGATCCGTGTCCGGTGTGAGAGCTCACTGGGAGGATACCTGCCTGCAGATGTGAGTGGTTTGGTTGAGTCAGCCAAAATACAACAAGCACGTGAAAATTAGTTCACCATCAATGACAATCTTACCTGTTTTACTGATCTTCAGCCAATCACAGTCATTCACATTCATCTTCCACATCAGTTCCGCCAGTGAAAGCCTCTCAAACTTCCCACTGCGCAAGAATCCCTTGACCCTGTAAAAGAAAAGAAGTCGGTTGCGGTCGGATCCCCATAGCTCCTGAGGGATCACAGTGGAAAGGCATTCCCTCACGAAAAGGTAGACCCGGTGAGGTGCACAGTGTTGAGGCAAGAGGGAGCTTAATTCCCCTTGATCTGCACCTCTCTCCTGCCCCACTGGGCACATCCTCTGCAGTATTTTGCTGTAGGGACATCTCCTGTGTTGACGCAAAAGATGACTGAACAGGGGGACCATTTTAAAGAAGCGCCGAGGGAGTTTCTTTGGCTTCCTCTCCAGCCCGTTTAGATACCCCAATCCCTCAAAGAAGACTGTTCGTACTAAATCTTGCCCTTGTAGCCTTCTGCACCCATCGGCACTCTTTTTCTTCCTGTTGAGAAGAAAGCCACGCATGCCCTTTCCCCCATACAGGAATCCCAGTGTGCGGATAAAGCATTGGGAGGGAGGCAAAGGGGGGAAAATCCCTGATCTCCAGCTGGGTCCTCCCTCCAAGGGAATTATGCTTGTTTGTATTTCAACAGGCTGTTTGGAACCAGTAGTGCCATTTTCCAAAGACTTTTTAGATAGTGTTTGATCCACAGACATGGGCTGCCCTTCCTCCACTGTTTCATAGCAAACATGTTGCATTTCATGTGTGGGCTCTTGCTGTCCTACCCGTCTTCTCTTTCCTAAACGAGTCATAATTTCCTCCTCATCCTTCAGAACAGTTTCTCTTTTTCTTTTCCCCTCTTTCACTCTTACATCCCTTCTGTTTCTTGTCTTGGTAATAGTAGGATTCTCAACTTTCTGTCTTCTTTTCAAGGTCACTGCACCTCGATTTCTTCTGAAATGAGCACCGTGATGTGTCTTAGACCGAGGCTGGACATAAAGTCCAGTGGAGGAAGTAGTCATAGATATCCTGTCGTAGACAGGAGCGCCACACACCTGGAAAGCACATGAAGGAGGGACTGCCACAAACACAGAGCAGCTCTCCAGCAGGTACCTTGTGAGGTCTGTGCCAAGGCGCATTGTGACTTTCTTCCACAGGTCACTGCCATGGATGTAGGCAGCACTTTGAGTTACATCTCCTTGGAATTTGAAGTGGTCTGCATCCCGCTCCTCCTGAGCAAGGGACAGAAAATTGTAGCCGTGTGCCAAGATGTTCTTTTTTCTTTTTCTTTTTAGAGTGTTAAGGATAAAGGCCAGCAGTTCAGGTAGAGTGCAGATCTGTGTGAAAAACAAAATACAGAAAATCCAAAAAATATGCTTTATTGGCCAACATTAGTGTCTCTCATTTGAGTTATATCATTGAATCCTGACGTGTTCCTTCAAGTTTTTGAAGTAATAATAATAAATAATAATAAACGTGACAACATAGTGGTTTGTACATCCATAATATATCACTTATCAACACACTTATCTGTGTGTTGATGTAAACTTCGCATGCAAGGCTTAGTTACATTATCCACGACATAGCTAGCAGTTGCTCACTTATAATTCTTATTTACGATATTTTCAAATTCCACAATAACATTTATTTTTCTTTTCAGTTCCCTGTTCATGTATTAAACGGTACGAGCACATGCATTGTTCCCAACTCCTTTTCTACCAAAATGGAGGGGTGACGTATGTTATATTTAAGTAGAACTACTCCAAAACACTGCAATAAGATAATAAAGGTTAGCACGACAGCTAGCCTTAGCTAACTAGCCATCAAGGTTTTACCAGAGATCCTGCCTCCGGTTTTACTTTTGTGTAAGCTACGTGTCAACAAGAAACTGGCATGCCGGAAAGTTTATAATTGACGGTAAATATACCTGGTTGCAGCTTGGCACTTGCTGTAGTTCCTTGTCAAAGCATACAAAAACACCCCGGACGAAGGATTTGAAGCGGTTTGTGTCGGACTCTTCAATGAGCACTGCTCTCTGTCCTTCTCTGAACACGATGCTGCCCGCAAATTCCTCCAGAGTCCGTATGTGCAGATACAGTGACCTTAGAATGTCGAGCGTATGGTTCATATCAGTCGCAGACATACTGACATGAAACGTTCGTGTTATATAAGCATGTATGTATTATATTAGGTCATTAGTGACGACATTTTAGATACAATAGTGGTTAGCGAGAATGCGGTTGCAGTTGAAGAGCCCGCGTCACCCTTAGCCAATGAGGGATTAGTTTACTGTAAGTGTCCAATCAGATAGTCTGTGCTCCAAGCATATTTACAGTTGACCAATAGCCAACAGGAAAAGACATGTTGTCTTTTCCATGTGAAAATTGACAGTTCCATGTACAACAAATATCATAATTTTTATTGTACCAATATTTTGGCAGTTGGAATGTATTTGACATGTAAATGTACATTCGAAAAACCGTTAATAAAAGTAGGCTACATACACAGTGATAGACATACTGCTAAAAACAAGGACAACAAACCTGAACAAAGTAAACAATTTTGACGACAAGTAGGCCTACTAAGTTCAGGCCTATACAAAAGTATACGTTACAGTAAGACAACAGGGCCATGTAAAAGTGCAAATAGTGCTTGAATAAATAAATAATTATTAATAAAACAGGTTGCTTACAGTGGATATTTGACACATGTTTACACGTTTAAATGATCTGTTTAACATTAAACACATAGGTTACATGTTTATAAGTAACTTAAATACACAATTTACTGCTCTGGATTGGAGTAGGTCACTCTAGAATATTTAGTGTTTTTATTTATTCTTCAATAAAATTAACGATAGCTTCATTTTTATGAATTTACATTTGTAAAAGGGATTTATTTTAATTTTTTGGGGATCTTTCTGATCCGACAGAAAGTCACTACTGATGTGAGATTAAATTAGTCTTTTTTCAATCTCTGGGGAAAAAAACATTTAATGGAGTTATATGCATAGACTGTATACATAGATATATATTAATATTAACGGTCTATGTTATGGTCTGATTTAGGCACTTGAAGGCAACATTACAGGGCCTCGTGCAGCTGCTGCCCTCTGCTGGTCCGCACGAGCCCAGCTGCTGCCCTCTGATTTGTGGAAGGACGGCCCTCCCGCTTGGACAGAGCGCGCGAATGCACCCACCACGTCTCTCACAGTTGGATGCTTTACGTTAGCTGTTAGCTTAGCGTCATTTTCTGTGCCTTACGCACCGGGGAACTACTGGCACACCAGAAGTGGACCTGAGACAAGGCTGTTTGGCTCCGAATCTCAATTGTCCTGAAGTATCTGTGGGCTATCACCTACTCAAGATACCAACAATGGCAGACAAAGAAGGTACGTTAAGGCGAAGGTTTTTGTTGTGGTCAGTTTTGTATCGACATCTCTTAGCTAGCGTTAGCTACCTGGCTAGCTTAGGTAGCAGCTAACGTTAGCTGTAGGGGTTTATCGTAATCAGTCATAACAAAAGCCGGTTGCATTTTCATCTTGTACGATTTAACAATCTCCATTTCAGTGTGCAGTTCTTGTTTTCAAAACAGTTGACGGTGTCTACTATATACCCTAGTTGCAAGTGAGGCCGCAGCGCGACACAGTGCTTATAATAAGTACGTTACGTTATGTTAACACTAGCAAGAGCATAATCATGATAGCCTGGTAAGCTAACGTTAGCATTCATATGTTTCTGAAAACATACTCCCATACTGCTAGTTGGGTTGGGAACCAGAGGGTCAATGGTTCAAGCCCCGTATGGACCAAAAAGTACGGAGTGTGAATTGGTGGCTGGAGAGATGCCACTTCACCTCCTGGGCGCTGCCAGGTGGTGTTGAGCAAGGCACCGTACCCCCCCAACCGCTCAAGGTGCTGGTTCAGCTGGCAGCCCGCTCACTCTGACATCTCACCTTTAGTGCATGTATAGTACCTGAGCGTGTGTGTGTGTAGTTCAGGACTGTGTGTGATAACTAACAAAGTGTGGACACAGAGTCTAAATTGTAATTTCCCCATAGGGGATCAATAAACAGATTTAAATTAAATTAAATTATGTCTCCCAACAATTTTAGCTTTCCCTTAATTCACTCTGTTTCCTCTCTCAGCAGGAGCATTTGACGATGCGGTTGAAGAGAGGGTGATAAATGAGGAGTACAAGATCTGGAAGAAAAACACTCCATTTCTCTATGACCTGGTTATGACCCATGCTTTAGAGTGGCCCAGCCTCACTGCTCAGTGGCTGCCTGACGTTTCCAGGTACATGCTTTTACACATTGGTCCAGTAGTAATTCTCACACATACAACATGTACTCTTTTTTTTTAATAAGCGTGAATGACATTATTTTTTCCCTTACCAGGCCAGAGGGGAAGGATTACAGTGTGCACCGGCTGGTGTTGGGCACCCACACGTCTGATGAGCAAAATCACCTGGTCATTGCCAGCGTTCAGCTACCCAACGATGACGCCCAGTTTGAAGCCTCACATTATGACAGTGAAAAAGGAGGTGGGAGACCTGTGTACAGTCACATGCTAAGTGTGAATGGTCATACAGGCAGACTTTTCATGGACTGTATATTTGTAGTAGGTCATTGTGTTCCAAAGAGAAAGATAACATGTCTGACTGACAACACAAATTTTGCTATCTGAATAATGCGGTATAATAATAATAATGATAAATGAATACATAGATATATTCTTAATATAATTTTAAACATATTTTTCCAGAATAAATTTCCCATTGACAGAAAATTATGTATTACCCTCATATAAACATAATGTCTGTAAACATAATGTCCTTGATTTCCTTGCAGAGTTTGGAGGCTTTGGCTCAGTAAGTGGCAAGATCGAGATAGAAATCAAGATTAACCATGAAGGAGAAGTGAACCGTGCCCGCTACATGCCCCAGAACCCCTGCATCATCGCCACCAAGACCCCCACCTCAGAAGTGCTGGTGTTTGACTACACCAAGCACCCTTCCAAGCCAGGTAATAAAAATAATAAATTATTCTTGGGGGAGAGAGTTCCATAGCCTGGGAACTGCCCTGGAGAAGTCTCTGTCCCCAAAACTGTGGAGTTGTGATTTGTGGATAGAGAGCAGATTGGCTGAGGTGGATCTGGGGGACCGTGAGGGTTGGTAGGGGGATGAGGGGATCAGTAAGGTATGAGTGGGCTAGATGATGGAGGGTTTTGTAGGCGAGGACCAGGATTTTGTAGGTGATCCGATGGGAGATGGCAGCCAGTGGATGGATTGCACACAACACAAGGCACCGCTAAGGGTGGAAAGTTGTTTTGAAAGTAAAGTGGGCTAATTGGTACCTTCTGCTATTAACTGAAATTTATTTTAACCCATTTCCATTACTGAAAGAAAAAGACAATGTGCATTTATTTTCTATTGTCCACAGATGCTTCTGGAGAGTGTCACCCTGATCTGCGTCTCAGAGGCCATCAGAAAGAAGGCTATGGTCTATCCTGGAATCCAAATCTGTCTGGCTCTCTCCTTAGTGCGTCAGATGACCATGTAAGAGAAAAGTCAGGTTTCTTTCCATCTTCTTTTCTTTCAGGATTTTTTTTATTTCCTTCAGTATTATTCTATATTTTGGTCATCAAATGGGTATTAATATTTCATCTTTTCTAATCTGTAGACAATCTGTTTGTGGGACATAAGTGCTGTGCCAAAAGAAGGGAAGATAGTAGAGGCGAAAACGATTTTCACTGGCCACACTGCTGTGGTGGAAGACGTCTCCTGGCACTTGCTTCACGAGTCTCTCTTTGGATCTGTAGCAGATGACCAGAAGCTAATGATGTAAGAACCATGATATTAAGTCAAATATGGCATGAATACAACAGATAAAACGGTTCAGCTGAAAGGTTATGTGATCTTGCATCTTCACAGTCCATGAGTGTTTTGTCATTTTCCATTTCAGTTGGGACACTCGTTCAAACAACACCTCCAAACCCAGCCATGCAGTAGACGCCCACACAGCAGAGGTCAACTGTTTGTCATTCAACCCTTACAGCGAGTTCATCCTTGCCTCTGGCTCTGCAGACAAGGTAATGCAATATTCCACCACATCTTAGTTGTCACCATTTAGTTTAATTTACAGCATGGGGTTCAACTCTGTGATATAAAATGCATCTCACAATTGTATTGTTGCTGTTTTGTAACTGCAGTGTTAGAAAACACAGTGATAAAGAAAATCTGGCAGGTGTTTGTAATATCTCTCTCCCGCTCACAGACTGTGGCTCTTTGGGACTTGAGGAACTTGAAACTGAAGCTGCATTCCTTCGAGTCGCACAAGGATGAGATCTTCCAGGTAGGATGTTTATTGCTCATCACTTCAATATAGTTCAATTACGTAAATGGGTTGACACAAATAATTTGAAAAAAAAATAATAACATGGCTGCTTCCAGCAACAGCGCAAGTATGGATTCCTCGCAATAACACGTTGAAAAAAAAAAGGCTCGGACACAGTCTTCTAGAGTGTAGAGTATTTTATTCTTAATAGCTACAACAATGTGGTAGTCTGTAGACTTTATAATATGATCCCAGAGTCAGGATAACAGGAGCAAACCATTGTAAGTTCTGATCACCTATCCCTCTCCAGCTGCTCCTGTAGCTCCCCCGTATACAGTCTGTCCTGCACTGCCTTGATTGTGAGGTAAACTGTGCTGCGTCTCCTCCATCTGTAGCACTGCTTTTGATAACTCTTCAATAACCAGGCCAGATTGTTTCTGATATCTCACGAGTCCAGTTAAAAAATAGTCTGGTTTAAATCAGGCTTGGGCTCTTAATTCCCTTAGAAAGGAGAGAGAACAATTTAAAACAAATTTACATTTTTTTTGTGTGTGTATTGAAAGTAACTCCAAATGTTAATAAGAAGAGCTTGACTGCTTGGCTTATTCATTATTTAATCTACTACTTTTAAAAAAGCAAATACTGGCTACTCTTTTTGCACTTTTTTACTTTTAGTCGGCTTCAGGTTTAAACTTGTTTTTCAGTGCAGCCTTAAACAATTTTAATAAATTGAACCCTATTGAATTTTTTTGTGGAAATTAATTAGTAAATAATTGAGCAATGGGAAAATAATTGCCAGTTGAAGAAATTAATTAGTAGATTGGTCGAATAGTCGTTTAAAAAAATAATTGTTTGGGACAGCCCTACTCATGACATCTTATTAACATAAGGATAGCAGGATGTCTTCTGTTTACATCTGTATAGTCAGTCAAAAGACAATGGATTAATTTGAATCGCAATGATGCAATTTAAAAACTGAAACAATTTCTTGATGCTTGGAAAAATTTCTAATATATGAGTAATAATGTTTATCATAAATTTAATTTATCAACACTTGCCAAGCAAACACATGTACGCTGAGATAAATGTTCCTTAAAAAGGAATCTTTAGTTAGTTTCAGGAGTGATGCGCCTGCATTGCTATTCAAGTTTATTTCATTTAAGTTCTGTGTCTGGCTGTTCCAGGTCCAGTGGTCACCTCACAATGAGACCATACTGGCATCCAGTGGAACAGACCGTCGCCTCAACGTCTGGGACCTCAGGTAAACAACTTAACATTTTACCTCTAAAATGTCTGTCTGTCAATTTTGGCTGTGTCGAATTGCAGCTACATAGCGGCTGTGAGAGCTGTTCCCCTGCCAATCTAGCCAGTGTGGTCATGTCCACCGGCCTGTGAACAGAACGTCTCCCCAATGTAGTCGTGGGGTTAGTCATACTGTAACTTTGTTTGGTACCAAGTTTAACTCTGGCTGTTTTTTTTGTGTGTGTGTAGTAAAATCGGGGAAGAGCAGTCACCAGAAGATGCAGAGGATGGCCCCCCCGAGCTGCTGGTGAGTCTTATTGAAGCCTGCTGAACTTTGGAAGTTGAGATTTCCTATTATTGGTAACATCAGCACTGTATCGTAATAAAAATAACTGAATGTTTCTTCTATCTACTAGTTTATCCATGGAGGCCACACAGCCAAGATCTCCGACTTCTCCTGGAACCCCAACGAGCCCTGGGTCATCTGCTCTGTGTCTGAAGACAACATTATGCAAGTCTGGCAAATGGTAAGACGGCTGGGACCACATTTCATTAACGCATTTTTACTATGGACAGGCAGAGAACACAATTCCTTCTAAGGGCGGAGCATTTCCCTCAAAAACAATATAAAATGTTATGAATTTTGGAGCAAAACATTTAGGTCACACGCAGCAACTCTGCTCCATGGATCCCATGTCTCGCACCAAAACTACTACATGTGGATCAACGCAGGCAACAATGAATTTTCAGGGAAAGGTTGTGTGATGACATGCGACTGCAAAGACAAAATCTCAGTCAAGATGATTTTTGAGATATCATTTGGAGGGATTCAGTGAGGGCAAAGTAAGGAGACAGAAAAAAGTAATGCTAAGTGTAGTTATGTGTTTATTTCCTTCAGTTTGTAATACTTTTTTTATACTAAAACGTCCGTCTTTTTTGTAACACTGTTCTGTGATAGATATCAGAAAAGCTAGTAGTTAGGCATGCAGGGTTGTTTCTTAAAATTCCTAAAATTGGCCACTTTGAAAGCCCCGAGTTGGTTAATGTTTTAGTCAGACCACTGACTTGTCAATACGTCTTTGGCGAAATAAATGATACACTGGTTCTCTTGATAGGCTGAGAACATCTACAATGATGAAGATCCAGAGGGTTCGACAGACCCTGAAGCCACAGCGTAACTCTTCCGCCTGCTGTGTCTCAACCTACAACCTCATCACAAACTGCCAAACTGCCACCTCTGTACTTCCATGCAGCTACTTTTACCCATCATCCTTTCTCTACTGTGGGACAACGCTGCTGTAAACCACTGCAAATACAAGAAAGAGAATAATCATGTAATCTCTTTTTGGATACTTGCAGTATTGAACTCTTTAAAACTGAGTAACTTATTTCCAGAAGAATCTCACCTTTGTTTTTCGCACTGAGTATAAAAGATATATTTTTGTAATCAAATTGGCTCTCCCTTGAATACTGAAATGTTTTAGCAAATGCTTTTTCAATAATGACAATTATTTTCTAGATCCTAAGATGGGGATCTTACTGTAAGCCCACAACAAGCTCCCTCTGCACATGTTGGATGAAAAGCAAAATGCAGTTCAACTTTTTGACAAGATGCCTAACATAGTAACAGTTGTTCCGATTTTGGTAGAGGTTGTTTGTAGGCTAGCTTTTGGTCCTGCAAAACGTCTCATATTTTCCCTGCTTCAGTCGGGTCAACACCTAATTGTCCTGGACGCTGATTTCGCACCAGCTTCTTCTGAATGAATTTACAATAAATAAAATCAGTTTGATATGTCCATTTGTGGTCCCACCTCCCCTTACCGTAGTCATATATTAATCGTTTAATCATTGTCGTGATATAGATTAGTTGTTGAACTTTTTCTATGTTCAATATTTTGTATTTGTACAGTGAGTGCATTCTTAATAAAATGTGTTTCATTGGTCTTTGGGTCTGCTGGGTCAACGTATTCAATATGAATGGGTTACTTACAAATGTTATGAATCGGATTGGTGCCTTGGAAGTCAACAACCCTAAATAATCCTTTTAGTGAAAGTCGATTTTGCCTCATGACACTTTGCATGGACCTTTTATATGTCTGGTGTGAAGTGCTGTGCTTTCCTGAATTCACTCTCACCCAATTACTTTGTCCCGCTGTTTAGTTCTTCAGCCACGTTGCCCTTATAAGTACATGAACTCCTCTCAGCGCTTCATGCAGAGACATTAACTCGTCATTCGCACTTGGGTTACAGTAAACACAAAACGTTTATGTATAACAAAAACCTTTCTACAAGCTGGAGTCTAATTATAAAAAAACAAGTCAATTTTAGTTGTTTAACAACAGCATGACTCTTATGTGTGTAAAGTGCATTAATTGAAACATGGAGTTCACTACGTTGCAGATAAAACAGTCAGTTGGTTAACTCAGAGAACTCAGTTTTTTAAATTAAAGAAGATAGAATCATGTATTTTTATTGTCACACTTATGGTCCTTAATGGCAGCCCTGTAAGAAAAATAATTTAATTAGAGGTAGAATTATATCAAAGTATAATAAAGTATAGATAGACAAATCTTACCTGAAAATTAATAGTTGTTTGGTTAGGCTGTCTCTCAGATCCTCAATCTCTTTGGTTTTTCTTTTCTGGATCTTTAACTCTGTCTTCAGCTCTCTGCTTCTGTCCTCCAGACAGTACACTGTCTCCTGTAAAAATGGCATAGTTTTCTTGCTGTATTGTATCGGATGACCTGCCCTTTTTCTGGTACACAGTTCATTTTCTTAAATTTTCTGTCTTTCTTTCCATCTTCCTTGCCCATTTCACACCGATCCCTTACCCCTGCCATATTGCTTACCTTGTACTGCCCCACATCCTCTCTCCTCTGTAGAGAAATTAGTTTGAGTTTCTCCTCCAAGCAAGCCCTCTGGAGATTCAGCTTTTGGATCTCCTCCTTTAGGGGTCTCAGTTGGGCCTTCAGTTCTTTGGCTTGCTCTTTGGCTTTCACCAATGCTCCGGCTGTTGCCTCCCTTCTCTTCAGCAATGTGAGCAAAATGGGTTCATACCTGGCCAAGACAACCATTAAAAGTTTGAGAATTTAATGAAAATAACAATTTAATTAGACACTAAAGGTCCATGTAATTTGTAAAAAAAAAGACTAATTGTGGTGATCACACAAAAACAAAAACAAAAACTTAAAAAAAACAAAAACATGACTTTTAGTCAGGGACACCCAGTACTAGACAGTGTCAGCACCTGTCCTCCAGTGCTTTCAGCCCACCCTGCAGATACTGCTGAATGTCCCCACAGGAGTTCCTTCTGCACTGGGTCAGCTCGTCCTGGGTGTTGGAGGTCTGACTGGAGTGCTGGGCATGAAGCGCTGCTTGTAGGTCTAAGAGTTTTTGTTGTTGAGCCACCCTGAGCTGGGAGGCCTCCTCTGTCAGCTGGAGCACCAGCAACTGCATCTTCTCCTGGAAGATAGGAAGAAAGAGATGTTCACGATTAGTTTTTCTTCTGAAATGGAATGCACAGATAAAGGTTTTTCCTGAGGAGTTTCTCACCTCTTCTCTCTTTAGAAACTCCACCTCTCTTTGCTGGGTGTTCATGGCGGCCTGGTTGTGAACACAGTCCCTAGCCATGGCGAACACTTTCCTCTTCAGCTTTCTAAGCTCCTCGTGCAGGCCCTGTCTCTCCAGATTTACCTTCCACAGCATCTTCTCCTCCTCTGCTCTCTTCTCCCTAAGGCTTTGAATCTCTTTCTTCCTCTCCTCTCTTCTCCCCTCTTCCTCCGTCTTCAGTGCACTCATTAGCTCTGCCACTTTTCTATTAATTTGCTCTTCTGTCTCCTCTTCATGGCTCCCATCTGCCTCCTCTCTGTCTTTATTCCCTCTCAACTCCAGCACCTCCTTCAGCAGTTCCTTTCTCCTTTTTTCTAACCGCTGTACCTCCTCTATGCACTCCTCCATTTGAGAACCTAGTGCGCGTAGTTCATCCATGCAAAATCCCATCTTGAGCTCCTGAGTCTCTTCAGCTGGTAATTCAGTGTTGTCTGTTTCAATCTTAGTTATGTCATAATTTGCGTTTGCACCTTCATTAGTAGACATACAGGTATATCTTGTCTTTGTCTCCTCACAGTACATCTGATCATTTTCTGTACTATACAATGGCATTGATGGCCCTGGAAACCTGAACTCAGAATCAAGACCCCCCTTGTCTTTCAATTCCAGTGTTTCCATTGAGAAGCCACCCATGTTGTCACAACTTAGAACAGGATTCTGCTGGCTTCCAATTGTTGCTGAACCCAGTGTCTCCTTATTTCCGCTTTCCCTGGGAACTTCCTCTCCTCCCACATGTTGACCAGCCCAGGATTCTAATTGCATCGGCTGGGTCTCCATCTTCATAGGCTGACCTTGCTGTACAGGAACCAGTGTTGTACCCCTATAAAGATGAGGAGTCTTACTGATGTGTACATATTCTTGGCTTGCATCTGTAGGCCAGCCTTGTGGCTCATAGTCCATCCCAGATTCTTCCATACAGCTCTCCAGCATGGCCAACATCCCCAATAGTTGACCCTCGTACTCCACCATGGTGTCACTCAGTTTGTTTCCCGCCGAAGTGAGAGGCATTTCGTTTTGACAAGAAGCTTCTGTGGTAACTCTATGACTGGTAATGATGGGGCCCAAGTCTTGAGAATGGCCTTGTGTTGGCTGGTTTTCTGTTCCAGCCCCATCCATATGAATGTCAATGTAGCTTGTGGAAAGATATGCTTGGGGGGAAATACTTGTTTCTCCACAGCTCTCCATTGCATCTTCCTCTTTGCTGTGGCTATGAGTTGACTCACTCAGGCTTGTTTCATTGTAAGTTGCTGAGAAGTGAGAACCAAAGGGGATACCAGTGAGCTCCTCACAGCTTTTCAGTAAGTTATCCATCTCCTGTAAGTACGGCTTAATTAAAGCTGATTGATTCAGCTGTGTTCCTGTGTAAGTGATTCCAGATTGTGCTGTGTTATATTCTCTTTGTTCCATTAAGTTTCTGTCTGGATCCGCATCTTCTTCCTTAATGAAGAGAGGCTCGAACCCAGTAGATGAAATGTTATCATCCTCCATTGGTTTAGCCTAGTTCTTGTAGACACTTCCAATGTAGAAGTCTCCTTTATATCCGTCTCATCCCTTGACAAAAGCACATGAATAAGTTAGACAACCTAGCTAATGCATATTAAGCTAGATACTGTAGCTGTATTTGGCGGCAATCGTGTTGCATGCCACAAATACAAGCCTTGGCCTGCACAGATGACATGCCAGCAGTGGTGTTGGGTTAATATTTTGGCCAGACGTCTTTAAGTTATGCCGATGTCATTAGCACATGTAGACATGTGGAGGTGGGCAAGGGGGCAATTTTAGCAAATGGTATGCTACCAGCAGCTGTCCTGCAAGGCTACACGCCCCAGGGACCAACTGACTGCTTGGCAATGATCAGACACACACCTCAAACAAACATTGCATTCACGTAAAAACTGCAGCACTACTTATATAAACACACACAAATGGCTTTCGTCTGAAGCTCCAACAAGTGGCATTACATAGATTACATTAGAGAGCGTATTATCATAACATGTCATTGTGCCAATGGATGGGCAATTCCAGTCTCCTCTAGTGAATAATGTAGCTGTAATTTCACTCTTTGAGGTGTTTGCCAATACTGGCCAGAGACTCACAGAGTGTAAATTGATCAAATTGACCCAATACTTTCATCGGCAGAGATTAGTTATGTAGAAAGGGCATTGAAGACAATTTTAACATTCATATGATACCTGCTGTTTCCTCTCCAAAATCCAAAGTGACCATAGTTTGAAACGCAGCTTTAGCATTTGTATTAAACAAGGTCAGATCAGAAAAAATTATATGAGTACTAAAATCTACAAGACTGGACAATGTTTTGCAACGCATGACTAACTAAAGCCCTGGGGAAGACATGATAGTCACCAGCTGTCCTGCTGCAAGCCAGGCATGGGCACAAAACACATTCCTCTAGACCTCCACCACCCAAATACTGCACTGGCCTACATTTGAGAGCATTCTGAACTCTTAGTTTTTGTCTGTTTGGAGTTAGTTATTTGGAAGTAGGGATCAGCAGGAATGGTAAGTTTTTGGATTTTCCTTAGGTACTTTCATTCAAATTTGAACAACATCAATTACACAAATCATCATATGTAAACATGTAATTTATTAGTACTTACGTCTGTGTGTTTACTTGTTTCTTTTGCCCTTATGCAGTATCCTCAGGACGAATTTACTAGAAAATCAGTTGCGGTTCAAACGACAAAGCAGAGTGAGCGGCAAAGAGTGAGAGGCAAAGAGTGAGCGGGAGCAGAATGTGCCAATAAAGAAGGGGGGGGGGGGGCTGAAGACAGTTGACCCAGCCTCCTCTCTCTCTCAGTCAGTGTGCTGCTATGTGTGACCATGACTACCTCAGTTCTGTTTAGATATATTAATAAACACTGGGCTGGGCAAAAGAAGAGCCACAGCCAGCAGTATCAACCCGAGAAGCATAAAGGATTTGCCTAAATGGCCCTCTAAGAATTATACTTAAAACCTGCATGTGTAGTTTATAACCAGTTTGTCTAAATTTATATTTCCTGGAAGAGATGAAAGGACCTAACAACAACCTTTCTGAAAAGTGTTTTTATTGTCCGAAAACTTGCATTTTCATGACTCAAGTCAAGTCATGTGTGACATTGTTGATGTACAAAGAGTAATTTTTCACAGTAGTTTCAGATGAAATTAAAGGTGTAACTGCAATAGAAAGCACAATCAAATAAAGACCTTGGTAAATCTTTTATTTTTATATTTTGCATCAGCAGTACACAGACTAGTTGTACCTCTATCATACCAGAGTGAGTGGTGGAGTTACAGATTGTGTGTGTGTGTGAGTGTTAATGATGAAAGAGAACTCAGCTCCAGGAGTCCACCGTGCCTCCTCATTATCAAGTCTTTAAATAGCACCCCTCACTTTACTGTCCACTTCCCACGGGAGGATTGGTTTTCGCCTGAACTTGTGACCCCAACTATGGACCACAGGTGGTCTTCTGTAGGCTGAGGAGAGGGCAGAGAGGATGAAGCGGGACTGTCAAATACATGAAAAGATGTTGCAGCTGTAGAAGAAAGGAATAATGAAGATGATGAAATGCACCTAAAATGCTTTTTTACTCCCAAAACTGACCTTTAATTTTTATGTTTCCTACCTTTCATTAAACACTATTTTTGAATATTTGTGGGACACATATTACAGTCAAGTGCCACTAGATGGCCTCATAGTTTAATTTGACCCCTCTCATCCTAAGGTTAACTTAAAGGGAAATGTTGAGTTTTAAACTTTGAACAGCCGGTTTAGTTTCAACCTCTCAACCCATCCTTTTTGTAGCCTTTATATGAATAGAGAATTAATGAAATAGTCATGATTAAACTGTAAATACAAGATTAAAGCACTAATACTGTAGTTCTTGTATTTTAACAAGACTAGATGACAGAAATAAACTTAATCCGGTGGATAACTGCATACTTTTGTTTATTTTGTCTATCTAAGATTAATCACTGTAAATCCAACTTTAGAGTACTTACATGAGTCTTTAAACTAAATAAACCTTTAAAGCAATTAACACCTTATAAAATAATGACGGTTATTCCTTTGAGATTCTGATTCCGTGTTTCCGTTAAAAATATCATCCCTTGTGCTAAATAAAATATGTAATGTTTATGTAATCCTCCTTGTTGACCACTGTAACTGTGGTTTTGGCAAGCCTAGGCTTTTGGTAATTTACATAAGGTTATGTCCAGAGATTAACTGTTGCAACACACTGTTCAACCCTGTTGTGCTAATGCACACCCACACAGCCACTGGGATTGAGAGAGAGACTTTAGAGTCTCCCTCACTTGCCTGCTATAAAAATCATCATCTTTTCAGTCTCTTTCTATCATTTCCTCTTAGAGGATGGAGAGTTCAGCTGTGTGTGTGTGTGTGGTCCAGGTTTAGCTACATTTGTGGGGACCAAAAACTGTGAATACAGTATACTTATGGGGACCTGACCCTAACCCTTTGTGGGGACAAAATGCTGGTCCCCATAACGTTAAAGGGCTTTTTGAGGAATAAGACTTGGTTTTAGGAGTAGGGTTAGAGTTAGGTTAAGGGTAAGGGATAAGGTTAGGCATTTAGGTTTGATGGTTAAGGTTAGGGTAAGGGGCTAGGGAATGCATTATGTCAATAAATGGTCCCCACAAAGATAGCCAGACACGACTGTGTGTGCGCGCATGTGTGTGTGGGTGATTGTAGAGCAGGACAAGGAGGAAACTAAATATTTAAGGGGGCGTTGTGGTTGAGGACTGAATGTCCCACTGAGATAGACCATATGCTGGACATTAACTTGGACTGGTCTGTTAGAGTTACTGTCCAAACTTACCAGAACATCCTGTCAGTGTGTCCTCCTCTTCCTCATTGAAATATGAAAATATTCTACAGCCATACATTCACATTTATAAAAATGCCACTTTGCATTTGCCATCAAAACTATTTTTTTACTACGTTTTTCCAAAAAGTCCAAAGTCTCTGTTCTCCATACGAACATAAACATCATGTTCTGCTGCTCTCCATCCCTTAATCTATCTCACAAACAGAAGTAAGGCATCACTATCCAGATAAAGCTGCATCAATATTTTTTTATTATTATCCTGGGTAACTAGTCTCCTTTGGTAATTGTTGATATGTGGAACATACCGGGTCTCTTACATTTACATTGTTTAAATGTAAAACCTTTGCAGCACAGTATTTCTTGGCTCAAAATTGGACTTTGGTGGAGAACCACCTGTGCAGAACAGCATGCAATGTATTATTTACTAAAATCTGTTCTGGGATCATCTGTTTTAGTGTGTTTTGACTGGTGGACACATTAAGTCAAGTGCATCTTCATAGTACATATTCCATTCAAAACAAAATGTGCAGTTGGTCTATTGTTTGCAATAAAAACGTTTTTCCAAGAATAGTTTTGGGAAATGAACCATTGCGTTTCCTATGGGTGTTTCCATTCTGGTTGCACTCATGGTTTTATTCAATTTAGGTGGTCTCGCCACATTCCACCTTTGGGGATTTCCCATTTCCTTGTCTGATTTTGAAATGAACTAAGGCAAAGACATTGCTGCTAATAGTAGTAATAAAAAAAAAATAGTGCACATCTAACACTCCAAACATTTTTTTAAGCGCAGTGTTATTTAGAGATGAATTGACTAAGAAGACCATCCAGCTGTCACAGTTTTTGTTGTGTATTTTTGAGACAAAAATGGTTGCAAATAATATACAATATGAAGTAAAACATGACCCACCAGCCTGCATGTACAGCTAAAAATAGTAGCAGCCACTGCATCCAACATGCATTGTTTCTAATGGATGCATTACGTTTGCATATAATAATCCATACTGATGGAAAAAAATAACAAACTGAAATATTCAAAAATGCCAAAAAGAAAAGTATCAAGACTTAACAATACATATATGGGCTATGCATCAGTGGGAACAACAACATCTGTAGATTTTGAAAACAGGCCAACAAAACAGTGAGTGGTGTATTTAATATACAGAAATAATCAAAGAAGGACAAGTTTGTACATAATTTCAGATCAGATAGTGGTAAACATTCTCTTTACAGGAAGGGCAGCTTAACTATTTATTGTGGTTTATTGCTCTTTCAATTCTCTCAATTGGTCTGGGGTTTTGAACTGAGGAAAACATTTTTCCGAACTCTAACTTTGTTCTCTCACTTTGTTGTTCCCTTTTGTCTGTCATGTCTTACATCATAAAGCATTGTCACTTTGGCTAAGTGTGTTTTAATGACTGTGACCTTTTGGTGTTTATTTTAAAGAGAGTGCCTCTGCTACATCATTGTCAGCAGCCATCTTCTAACTGTTGTCAGCCACCCATTTGGCTTTTCATGGTCTTAAGGGATCACTTAATATAATGAAGCAGGGGCCCTATATCCTTCTTCAATGTGTTTTTCCACTGTTCCAGAGAAAGAATATCCTCTATGGAAAGATGACAGTTGTGCTTACCCTTAAAAAGACACAGCAGCTACAGCTTGTTCCCACAGCGCTTTGATTAGCTTTTTTTTATCTCACCCAAAACTCTTTTCAAACTAGGCTACTTGTCTTTGAAATCACAATGTAGTCTTTGTCGTTTTAGTGTTGCGACAGAGCTATTGCATCAACCTTTTCTGGTAATTGGAGAGACAGAAATTAGATCACACTTTTAGTCAGTGAGGATCATACTGCTGGTGATAGACTTTATCTACGGAGTGAACAGTGTCAACAATTAAACCATTAGGAGATATTTAATGTTATGAAATCTTTAACTGTACAGAGTCGGTTTACATCTGTGTATTTGGGTTTATTTATGTAACAGGCTGTTTGTGTGTGTGTAGCTATATCTCTTAGTTCACCAAATTAGCATGGTAACAAACTAAACTAAGATGTGTTAGCATTTAGCTCAACGCACTTTGCCAAAGGACATCCTCACAGAGCTGCTAGCATGGCTGTAGACTCATGGTCTCGTTTCAACATTGTTATACGTGGATCTAACTTGGTTCCAGTGAGTACAACACATTATCCACCACAGTAGTCAGTATAAATTGAAGCATTCCTCTAGTCTTACTCATCCCTCTCCAGTAGAGGCTCACCCAGCTCTCGCTGGTGCCACTTTTAGCACAGTCATCTATCATAAAGGCTTTAAGAGGACACTGTTCACCTAAAGCTTGCTCTAAACCCAAATATATTAGTCTTCAATGTAAAGTTATGCTGTTACTGCTATGAGTCATTGGCTAGTTTGTGTGTGTGTGTGTGTGTGTGTGTGTGTATGTGTATGTGTGTGTAGTATGTCTAGATGTGTCCTTTTAAGATGATTAATGGTGTGATATAAATGTAAGTTTGAGGTATTACAGTAAATATTAAGACTGCTGCCTATAATAATACGTCTTTTATGAGTTTTCAAAAGTTGACAAAGTTTCTTGCACACTCCAAAAAGCCTTTGAGTAAAAATATGTTCTCAATCCCTGATGTTTTCAGAAATTGTTTCACCAGAGAGAATCCTCACTCTGTTTTCTCTTAATTAGATGGTGTTTGTGCCAATCCTGTTATTTTAATAAAGATTTGACAGAGGTCACCTCAGGTTTCCATAGTGACGTCAGTGCCTCATTTAAACGAACCCCCGGAGAGAGTGAAAACAGGCAGATTGTTCCTCTGCAAAAGGAGAGAGGGAGAGACAAAGAAAGAAAGAAAGTGCTGGATGGATGGAAACTTGTGTGCTGTTTTTGTCCAGTCCCAAACAACCCAGCAGCAACCACACCCTCTCAGGAATTCCGGCTGCAAAAATATTTCATGTCATGTTTTTAAAAGAGCATTTCACCCTTACATGTTCAATGCTTTCTTACTTGAAAAGCCTCATTGATGCATAAAAGGATTTAAATGGAACAAACACATTGCCACTGCTTCATTACTGCACCATGATAAAACCACAGATGAACAAATATTCAACAATAATGCGCCACACTGATTAGTAGTTTTGATAGTCGAATATTCAACTATTCGGTGAAAGCCCTAGTTCAGAGTAATTGTATAAATAGAAGGGCTGTAACGATAATCCAAATCCTTAGATTCGATTCTGTTCACGATTTTCTACACAAGAATTTATTCAAACCTTGATTCTTTTTTCTTTTTCTTTTTTTTTGTGGGGGGGTTGTAATACAACATGTTTTCTGCCACATGGCAACGTTTTGTCATTGATAACATCCCAGTTTGCAACACAGTAATACAACAGATGCCTTATTTATTGATATTGATTGATGTCAATGTTGACAGATCCAACACCAAAGATTCTGTTGTACCTAAAATAATGTTTCCAAATTTGTTTCAGTGATTCATTAACTCGTTGGAATGAGACAAAAGAATAATGGCAACAATTCCGCTCCAAGCTGTAGGGGGGACGAAGAGGAAAAGTGCTTTGATGCCTACTGTAAAGGTGCTGGTTGACAAGTAGCTAACGCTAATTAGGTCATTCTTGGTGGGTAATGTAAGATTACAACATTGTCCAACACGCTAGTTCATTTTAAGTATGATTGTTTTGACCACTGTTAACAAATCTTGGCTAGCTAACACACAAATTCATAAGTAATGTTAACTGTATAGATAGATAGATGACTAATCTTATGGTCATTTATATAGCTAGCACACCTGTGTATTCTGCCTCAGTCTCCCGGCGCTGCGAGGCTTCAGTCAGGATGAGAGCTGACAACAGCCCCGGGGACACATCCACAGTCAGTCCCCAGCCAGCTAGCAACCATTCACTATCATTACAGCCCCGGGGACACATCCACAGTCAGCCCCCAGCCAGCTAGCAACCGTCCACTATCAAAACAGCCCCGGGAACACATCCACAGTCCTCCCCCAGCCAGCTAGCAACCATTCACTATCATTGCAGCCCCAGGGACACATCCAGAGTCCTCCCCCAGCCAGCTAGCAACCATTCACTATCATTGCAGCCCCGGGGACACATCCACAGTCAGCCCCCAGCCAGGTAGCAACCATTCACTATCATTGCAGCCCCGAACCGCGGACAGATCCACAGTCAGCCCCCAGCCAGCTAGCAATCATTCACTATCATTATAGCCCCGGGTACACATCCACAGTTAGCCCCCTTAAAATCCTAGTAGAGTAAAATAGTTATGGAAAAAGATGGAAGAAAAATTATAAAGATTAAAGCTAATCAATCAGAACACATTTTACACAAGAAAAGGAAGCTAAACATAGAAAGAGAGAGAGAGAGAGAGAGAGAGATAGATTTATTTGATGAATCTTATATGGAGTCACTAACATTTACCAATCCTAACTCTAGCCAACGTTCTTGCCAATCTCTAAAATAAATTATTTGAACCACTCCACCCCCCCATCCCGTGCGATGGTGTTTTAAGCCTTCACTGTGTCCTTCCAAGCAGCCCTGCGACTATTGACTTCAAGGCACCTAACTCTAACCTTCACCCTAACCATAGCCTAATCGACTTCAAGGCACCTAACCATTGCCTAATCCTAGTGCAGCGCTGCCTGGAAGGAGAAGTTGGAGGCTTAAAACACTGATAAATCTTTGTCCCCTAAGGGCTCCTTAGTGATAATAGCTAAAAAGAAAAGTAAACAATTTCCAACTGCAGTCCAAACCAAAAAAGTCAAAAACAAGGTTGTTCTATGTTCTCTACCCAGATATTTCTGCAGGGTTTTCATTTGAGTAAATTGTGTGTGTAAGTCTGTGTGTGTATCTTCAGGCGCGTATAAATTGTCGGCCAGATGGCTTTGTATACTGCCAGTTTGTTTTGGCTCTGAACACTCTGAGAAATACATTACTGTCCACTGTGCAAACAGCTTCACTCTGAACATCGGACACATAGGGCTTTGCATGTTTGCTCTAACTTGGTTTTATTTTTTAAACGTTCAGTAAAAACACAAGATCCTGTGTACATGGTAATGGACGTATGTCCAGGAAGGGTCATGTCAACTTAAAGGAGAATTCCGGTCAATTTCAATACGTAGCTCTGTTGTTTGTAGACTTGGAGAGCTGCCAGGAGAGAGAAAAACTAAAACAATCGGTGCCGCATCTACTGTGTTTCCCCCTGCTAGCTTTACCACACAACAGGCTTAAACAGGGCAAGTTTTAAACCTGTTTTTCGCCTCTAACCATGTTCAAAATGTTATCACAAGTTCCCATCCATGTGTAGTGATTCCTTCTGAGTGAACAAGGTATATCTGAATGCAGTAGATGTGACAGAAAGGCAGAAAAGTTGTCTTAATCCATACCTCTGTTTCTTAACTGTTTTCCAGTGAAGTCTACACTAGTCGATTGATTGAACTCATACAATCCAATATTCCAAAATAAATTTTTTACACCCAAAAAACTATTTGCCATTGGTATGTCCTTAGTAATGACTACGTAGAAACAGGCTGTAACCTGACACCACATTGGACCCAGGAGCGCTGCACTTCAAGAGTTCAAGAGCTATCATGCATGGGCGTAGATAACTAAACCTACCTAACCTACTAAACAGTAGGCTCTTGAACTTTTGACCTGCTGCAGCCGGCTGCTCTGCTTTCCTGGCTCCACTATGGTGTCAGGTTACAGCCTGTTTCTACATAGTCATTACTAAGGACATAACAACGGCAAATTGTTTTTTGTTTGGAATAAATACATTTTGGAATATTGGATTGTATGATCAACAATCAACTAGTGTGGACTTCAGGAAGTAAACAGAGGTATGGATTAACACATTTTCTGCCTTTCTGTCACATCTACTGCAGTCAGATTTGCCGTGTTCCCTCGGAAGGAATCACTGCACATTAGTAGGCACTTGTAATGACATTTTGAACATGTTTAGAGGCTAAAAACATTTTTTAAACTTGCCCTGTTTGAGCAAGTTGGGTGCTAACTCTAGCAGGAGGACAACACGGTGTAGGCAGTACCAGTTGTTGTCGGTTTCCTCGCTTCTGACAGCACTCAACCCAACAGAGCTCCTTTAATGCAAGAAACATCAGCTGACCAGCTTCAACTCGTCCAGGTAAAAGCAAAACCTGATTGGCTAATAAAATTTGATGGATGGATGGTTTAAGGGGTTACAAAGCTGATCTATGACTGGGTTACACCCATGGATATCCGACCCATCTCCTTAAGATAGTATCAGACAGATAGAACCACTGATCTAGGGTTGACATCAAAATTTAATTTCTCCAGTTTCTCCATTAAATCACAGCTTTCAAAGTACCAGAGCAAAAACAACTTGTGGTTAGAGGCCTTATTAAAGCAGGAGTTATCAAGAATAACTCATTAGTGACAGCAGCATATATGGTTTAAAATATAGCCATGTATGTTTAATTGTTTTTGGATTATAGGTATGTTGAGTAATTTGTCTGATTTGGCAATTTATTTCCATGGATTGAATAACACAACTGTCCTTTGGAATGACAGAGTGGTAGCTTTAAAAGTCACATACGGCATTGTTTTAAGGATATTGCTTTGTGTCCCAGTAGAAACCACAGCTAGTAAGAAAATGACCCTCCTTCAGTCTAATTATCTCAGTTGTCTGGCTTTTGGACAGATTTGTTACCTAGAGGCACCATAAAACAGCCAACAGCCAACTCTTACAGCTTCATTTTCAGCAGGTTCAACCCATATTTTTTCTCTTTCCTGTCCTCCTGATCTCACACTCTCTAGAGACATGACTCAAAAATATTTCCTCTACTTTCTCCCTTTTTTGTGAAGGCAATAAAACGTACACCATCCTGCTCTTACAGCCTTTTAACATAGTCTTTTTGTGTCTCCATTGTAGCCAGGACAGAGGAATGTGGTAGGGACAGTGAGTGGCTATCCCTACCACCAAGGGAAACATGTCTGGACAGGGAAACTTAAATGCAGTGGGATTGAAGCATTGCATTTACATTCTCCTTTACTTTGCACTTTTGAACTACTTTTGTTTATTCCTTTTTTCAACCAGAACTCACTGCCAAAAGACACTGCAACATCTATTCTAGTCATAGGCTGGTGAGACAAAGCTGTCTCTGTTGCACAGAGGAATCCCCTTTGTGTGTTTCACAGCTGAGTATCAACCTGGAACCTCTCTCTCTTCTCTCTAAAACTATTATTACATGCCTCGCTTCTCTGTCTGTCCTCATTTCTCTCACCTCTTTCCACCCCTCCTATCCTCTATGTGGAATGTAACTTTAGAGAGTTTTGTTCTTTTTCAGCGCTTTCAGTTACTCTTTGGTTCTCAGAAATGCATTTGAGGATGCATTGGGGATAAAACATGCACACACTTGTTAAAAAGTTGCAGTTGAGACCCGTTTTGGTAAGTTAAAAAAAAAAAGATTGGTTTCAGTATTGTATGATGTTAGAGGAATGGACATAGAGAACCAATTGGGGCAGAAAGAATGTGTCTGTGGCCGGACAAAGACTGGTTGGGAATGATAATGCTGGTCCGAGAGAGCTGGGCTTATCCCAACCGGCAGTATGGATTTCCTGCCTACAACCTTCTTTCAGTCATATCTAACACAATCACATACACTAGATGGTGTAGAAGTTCATGGTGCTGTTATTACTGTGGGATTGTTCAGTCTCAAGACCTCAAATGTTCTTAAGCGTAACTGCTCCAGTAGTTTATATAAATAA
The DNA here is from genome assembly GCF_013103735.1 of Etheostoma cragini. Lineage (NCBI taxonomy): Eukaryota > Metazoa > Chordata > Actinopteri > Perciformes > Percidae > Etheostoma > Etheostoma cragini. Next base: position 3,626,384 of record NC_048420.1, on the reverse strand, counting down.
TTTTTTGTTGTTGTTGGGCGATTTATAACAGCTGTATTTGTACACTTACATGCAAAGATGTAATATGTAGAATTTTAGCGTTAAAATGTCTAAAAACTACTAGACCTACTTGACATGTTGTACATTATCCAAAATGTTTCCAACAACGTTCAGCCTCCTCAGTCGCCTGTCCATTTTTCATATCATCTTTGGTCATGCATCAGGGTTGTTGTTGTCATAAATTTACTTTTTATTAGAGCTGGCCAGAAAAAAAATCTGTTTGGTTAAAATGATCAAGTAAATGTCCTTAGTTTTCGTCTTTATCAATGTCTTTCACAGAGCAAATGTTATTCTTTTCGACCATGACATTTTCCGTAGATTTGTATAGGTTTTAACTGAGAACCCAGAAATTCCATGTAAAATTTAGCACAACAAACAACGTAGTCCGTGGCCCCTTGCCTGGCATCATGGTGGTAACGAAAGTCGAAGAAAGTGGCAGAGTCCTATTTGATGAAAACTGTGTCAGATAAAAGCAAGTGCCTTGCAGTGTAAGGTGGTAAAATGTGTGGAGAGTTCATTACAGGAAAACATCCCACGCATTTGAAAGTAGCCTACAGCCTATAGCCTATAACTTATTCTAGAAATAACTTGTTTCCATGACCATCTATCTTCCAAACAAAAGTATTAGCATTTTCATTTTTTTTTTGTGATAACATTTTTATATTCAGAAAAAATAATATTGTAAACACAACATTCACAAACAGTTACACACAACACACTGGGACATAAGAACGCGTCCCAGGGTCACAAAATCACCGAGAGGAAAAACGGGAGGGAGGGACAAAACAACACGTGCAGAAACAGACAGACACAAAGACAGACACAAGACAAGGGACCAATCACACACACAAACAAAAGGAAAACTACAGCATTGCCTTCAAGGGCGCAATACTGTGCCAAGTCTCCACAGTCTTCCCTGGGGCTCCACCCACACGAGCCGTCGGAAGTTCCATGTACGTGACATCCAAAAAACAAAGGATCCATGAACTAACAGTTAAAGTATTTCTGATTCTGATAAGTCACGAGGTGGCTTCCAGCGGGTTGCAATCATCCTCTTAGCAGCTGCAAGTCCAGCAAACACAGCACGTTTTGAGCTTTGGAAAGCTGAAAGGCTGACAGGACATTCATAATCAAAACATTACAGTAACAGATACAGTTGCAGTAACCAAGGTGGAAATTTTGGATGCAATATTGTCCCAAAACTGACCAACAGGGGAGCACTCCCAGAACATATGAAGAAATATACCTTGTGCTGTAATCTGGCAAAAAGTGCATAATTTTCCTTTGGTGCATCTTCACGGGGGTGAGATATGTCCTATGTATGAAATTGTAGTGAATCTGCTGATGATCGGCATTGCGAGATACTTCTGGAATGTTAGACCAAACATTATGCCAGTCGAGAGCGGGATCTGGGTGATCCCGTGTCCAGATCCTCTCAATAGGAAGGGCAGAGCGGCCAGATATCACCAAAAACTGTTAAAGCCTTGACACCATACCACAGTCTTTAGGCTGCGCAGTAAATAACTTCTGAATATGATGGATGGGCCTCAGCCAGGGGACACCACATGCCGTAAGTGCCGACCCTAACTGGAATTAAAAGAAAAAAGAGGAACGTGACAGACCAAATGCAGAGAATGCATCTTGTAAGTCAGAAAAAGGTAACAAGCCAACCTCACCAAAAATGTCTTTTAGACATTGAACTCCTCTTTGTTCCCATTGTGGAGCTGTTATTGTCCTCCCACCAATCAGGAGTGCTGTATTATTGAATATAGAGAAAAAGTGTGCCAGTTACAAGCTATATGGCAGTTTGTTTCAACTAATCTCCAAGTTTTGACAAGATGGGAGATAATGGGACCAAAGCGTACCTGGCACTGTTTGTTGGAAATATTGGCAAAGAAAACGTCATGGGGTGACCAAGGCTCCGTCATAGCACAGGAATAAGGTTTACTGATATAATGTAACTGAAATGCCACCATCCTCTCTCCTCCCATTAAAGTAGACATCTTAAGTCGTGGCCGCTTGCCTTTAAAGATAAATTTGGATACCGCTGATTGTAATTTACGCCATTAAACAGGAGGGTAGAGAGAAAAAAATTGTGCCTCTGCAATTGCATATGTATCACCGCCGTGGACATTGTTCTTGACCCTGGGTAAAACATTAATTTTAACCACTGAGATATGGCTTGAATCAACATGGGAAGGCCCATCCATTTTTCCATATTCTTCAAAACACTGTTCAGAGCAACAAAACAGTTATGTTTTATGATCTGGTTAAAGCAGCGAAGACCTCAATGCCTAAATATTTAAACTGCTTAAAAATTGGGATGTCGGCAGAGATGGTTGAGTTAGCTTATTGTCGTTGCCAATAGCCATCTGTTGAATCGGTGAAAAGCGTGGCTCAAGGTAGCTTTTCTGTTTCTCCAGCAATGCCTCTGCAATTGCTTCTGTATCACCGCGGTGGACATTGTTCTTGAAGTGGTAAAAATATCGAAGTTGGAACCATGTGAAAAACGGTTTGACAAATTTGGGCCGGGAGCTACATCTTAAACCACCATCTCTGTCCAGCCGATCACGCGACTCCCCAAGTATTAGCATTTTCATGATGGATTTTTTTTTTTTTCTAGCTGGACTATGGCCTATGAAGGAATTTGGGTGTGCATGTAAACATGGCCGGCAACAGTTAAGCTAGAAGAGTAGAGATGGAAGAGAAAAGAGACCGTGGTAAACAGAGTAGGGGAGGATTAGTGATACATTCCCCAGTAGGCTCAGAGTGTTCTGGCGGTTAATGATTTTGTACCTCTTACTGAAAAGGTACAGACACTCTGCAGCTCCCTTGCAGACATGCAAAGGGTGGCTGTTTTCGATGTATTTCCATGGAAACGTTAAAACATTTCAATCTGTTAAGCATGAGTGAACTAAAGTATGACTCATTTTAAAGCCCCCATCCCACCCACACACACGCGCACACACACACACACACACACACACACACCCACACACACACACACACACACGTTGTGTGGATTCACCCAACACTCACACACAGCAACCTCATCACACAGGAGGGAAAGCAAATTAACCTTTAATGATTTTTAACAATGATTTTGAGACAACATTTCCTCCCGATATAAGAGTCCACTGTTGGCTAATGGTGATTCTTACAACTCTCCATAATGTTTGCTCATTCAATTCAATTCAATTTTATTTATACTATCAATTCACAACAAGAGTTATCTCGAGACACTTTACAGATAGAGCAGGTCCAGACCACACTCCAGAATTTACCATGACCCAACAGTTCTAGTAGTTTCCTCCTGAGGTGCAGCAATAGGCTGCTGACTAGCACTGAGAGTACTGTATGTGATCTACTTGATGAATGAAGGACATTAACCTTGCAGCATATGCGAACCATACTGACAGTGATGCTGTATCCTTAGGTCCTGCGCCAGAATTAGCCCAGGAATTCCAACAGGCAGGTGATTTAGTTGCCTCATCACAGGAACTAAATGAAGACAGTGACCCACAGTTCACTGTTATTGGATCAAGCACACCTTGTGAATGTGTTATGTAATATTAAGTATGTATTATATTGCAAATATACACTTATTTTTACATGACAAGCTCAGTCTAGATGCAAATGAAAATCTGAATGGAAAATTATTTTCAACCCATTAGTAATAGCAGATGGTGGCTTTAGCTCACAGGTTAGAAAAGCTAATTTTTGTACCAGCTAGAGACGTGATTTATGTGTGGAGAGTAGGTTTTTTTTTTTTTTTATTGTAGCCAATGAAAGCTAAAACCAAAGAAAGAACAGGGCAGTATTATTATTATTATTATTACTATTTTTATTATTATAATTATAACACTTTGCATGGCTATGTATTACATCTTTAGAAATTTCTACTCTAATTAAGTTTACTGCTCTATTTTAGTTGAGTTTTCTCCTTTGATGTTGGTTGTTTGTGTTGGTTACAGGGGCAAGAGAGGTGGCTGTGGTTTTTTCAGTTCTTTGTGGTTTGTGAAAGAAGTCAATAGCAGTCATATGTTGGATCAGCTAGTGCTCTTTTAAGTTCTGGTTATATATCAAGACAACAAGAGAACATACAACAGGATAGCAGATATGTTCAGTCTACTGTCCTTGGATAAAGACATTACAATACCACAAGGAGATACTGTGCTGTCCCATTAACATAGATTATACCCTAAATTGATAGAAGGCTCTTGTTGCTAATTGACAAATTGTATTGTAGACTGTAGTCACAGCCATGTCTCAGTTTGTTCTCCGTGGCTGACACCTCCTCCTCAAACTCCTGCTTCCCCTTCCCAACCCCAGTGGGTCTCCTCTGCATTCAAACCAGATAAGCCAGTCCAACGACACAAACACATCCACTCCACCCACTTATGTTCTGACAAGTGTCTACCCCCACCCACACACATACAGTGATGTCAGCTTGTCTCATCCCCACCACAGTGCAATTTGAAACTCACTTCCAAGTTCAGTGGTAGAGCTTGTATGTTGAGGTTAAGTACAGCTGGTTAAGACTTAAAGTTAACTGGCACCTTGTGACTCGCCTCACCTGTTTGGCTAATTTTGTATATGTGTTTGTGTATGTGTGTGTGTGTGTATGTGTGGGCCTCAGGTTGTCACCTTTCTGCACAGTGACAGGAAAGAGCCAATCCCTCTTACCTGCAGAAACACTGCTGAACCTCTTCACCTCTGCCGGGCCACCTTCTAACACCGGACTCCTCAGCAGTTTCCCAGGAAACTTTATCATCTTACATATCCTTTTAAATATCATTTTTGATAAAAAACATTACACTTGTCTTCTCTTGTCTCTTCTGTCTCTACTCTGATCTTCTTTTAGATCAGAGAAATATATATGTATGGACACACTGGTCCAAGATGTGTATATTTCTTTCTGAGCTGCTGTGATGCTTTGTGTCCCAGGGGTTTCCATCCTGAGGGAGACTGGGGGGACTGCACGTGAAAGAGGCTTGGAGAAAGGACAAAAAGAAAAAGCCTACAGCAGGATAATAAACTCCTAATGACTTATGCAGCTTAAGTGAAGGACTCAATACTAAAGCGAAGATGCTAACTACCAGTTGTTTGGAACGTGAGGAGAAGCAGCTTGTGCTAAAATGGTGGAGCTAACTCCCAACTGTGTGAGGTGGGAGGAGAGGCTGGTTCTCATACAGAGGGAGGGACTCAGAGAGCATGGAGCTTCATTCACTCTGCTAAAATCACACACACACACACACACACACACACACATGCTCCGCGAAGCTGTTCTCAGGCTGAGAGAAAAAAGAGGAGCGAAGGAGAGGACTGAGCGCTCTCTGAGTAAGTTATATACAGTAATGTCCTGTCTTACAGTCAATATTTTGTATTGTTTGTTAAACTGACACAGAAGAAGCAGATGAAGGGCATGTGTTCATCTATGTTCTTTAAATGTGTTTCATAAACTGTAGTTAAGTGTGCATTCTGGCAAGTATTTTTTCCACTGCTAGTTTTATTGAATTGAACTTCTTTCTCTTCTCTAACTCACCCATACACACTTTTCTGCTGATGTAAACCACATGTCATGCACACACACACACTCCCTGGGGCTTCTCTTCTACATACACAAAAATGAAAGAATAGAAAAAGGGGGAGTAGGCGAACGAGTGGAGGGAAAGTAGGACAATGTGGAAATGCTCTGGGTACATTAACAGATACATTTATTTTCCCGTTCTATCCTCTGATTTTATTTTTTATTTCAGTTGTTTAAAAACCCTATCTGAGTTTGACTTAGTTCACTAAATGTCCCTATTCTGAGGAAATATGCACTTTTTTTCGTGTTTCTCTTGCTGTCCCACCTCACTCTGTCCTCCCTCTCTGGGTTTCTTTTTTGATCAAATTTGTTTTGTTTTTCCATCTCGCCCTCTCTCTTCCTCTCTCCCTCTCTCTGTCTCTCTCTCTCTCTCTCTCTCTCATCCTGTTCATCTCAATGTTGTCCCAGGTGGTGACAGACAGGAAAAACAAAGACACTAATTAAGGCCAAAGTGGGGCAAAGCGGTTCATCAAACCCTGGAGAGCAAGGAAGTTTTAGATCCTGTGACCTGTTCCTAATAGAAGACTCACCGATCCAGGTGGAGGTACCAGGCCTTAGCTCCCAGGACCAACCTCCAGGATGTCCCGGAGGCGGTCTACAGGGGACCTTGTGCCCAGGGACATCACTGAGATCTTAGCCCGGGAGGCAAGGGTTCAGCGTGGGCAGAAGAAGCAGGGCAGCTCCCTGGGGCAGGCCTTCAGCTGGTTAAAGGGGAGCCGGAGGAAGAAAAGCCTCAGCAATAGGCTGAACCAAACTGGTATTGGTGTAACGGATGCTAAACTGGGACTTCAGAATCAAGAACCCGCAAAAGGTGAGTAGATCAAGACTTTATACATAACCTTTTTTTAATTCAAGGTGTATAGCTGAGGCTTTTATAGAGAATTACAATACATAAGACATATTTACCTACTACATCACTGAAAATGGCCCCTGAGTAAACATCTCAAGACTTTTGTTTGACCATCAAAGGCTCATGTAAAGTTAAGTTGAAGAAAAAAAAAACAGTAGAGGAGGCTTTGTGTTCTTCCACAAAAATCAGCACAAAATCAAATTCACTCATTGTAGTTTATTCTGTATTTATGCACTGGAAAAGCTTATTCTATATCTGAACTAATACAATTATTAATCTGGGATGTCACAAATGCTGTGTTAATCAGTATTTTTTACTTTAACAATAGAACAAGTGATGTGTAATGTGAAAGCTGTTGCTCATAGTGACAAATCCACAGATAATTATTACCCCACCACACACAGTATCTTCCAGTTCTACCGAGCATTTTATCGTCTTTCAGCTAATTGTTTTGGTTTTATGGCCCGCCACTGTACATTTTTGGTTCACTCTCTCCGCTCTCATGAACCTCAATTTCAGCCACAGCTGGCAGTTTTTTTCCAGCAAACTCTGATAAAACATTCAGCAACTCAATGGTTATGTTGCCCCGCGTCTACTGGTAAATTAAAATGTAAAGAAACATTTTTTGTAAAACCAGGAAATTTATTTTGCTGATGATGATATGATAACAATAAGAGACTTCTCTTTTTACTGGATTTACTGTCTCTAGTGCACTGAGGTCTCTGTCAGGATGGATATTGCTTGTCACGGTTCAGTTTAGTAGTGGATCAAAGTTTTTAAGCCACGGTTTGCTTGTTTGACATCTCTACTGTCTTCTTTGGTCCTGTTATGTCATGATGCCACGATCACAGACGGTGTGGTCATGATGATAATTCGGAGAAATGTGTTGACTTTTGGATTAAGTCGGAAAAGTTGTAGGGATTTTGTTATTGTCAAGACATCAGTCTGTACATATTTAACTTGGCAAAAGTGACACGAACATACACACGTAGACTGACACGGGCTAATCCCTCTTTCTGTTTACTGATGCGTTTGCTTGGTCGGCAGCACAGAGCTTAACCACAGTCCCCATTTCCTGTTTTTGTTGAACTACCAAAGCAATCCCTTTCTCTTCTGTCATTGTGTGTGTGTGTGTGTGTGTGTCATTGCCGTTACTATCCAACAATTCTTGGAGATTCACAGTCTTTCAGACCTTGTTTGGTCTTTTGTGGTTTCTGTGCTTGTTCTGCCCAAAAAGTACTTCCATGATCCCATATTGTTCCTTACATTGTGCTTTTCTAAGGTCCTTGGAGAACCATGAATACTGGAAGGGTAACAGACAGTGACTCCATTTGAAACCAAAGATTAACTAGTAGTAGGGCTAATAATTCCCCAGCAGAGGATGTGGTCATAGGCTGATGGTAAGACTCTGTGGGAACCATATTTCTTTGACATTTTGTTTCAGGGATTTTCTGATTAGAAGACTTAAGAGGATGCCCAAACATGTCCAAGAAACAGATCGCAGACAAGGGTCCAAATGTAACTGCAGACACTTTAACTATGAGTTAGAAAGTTGTACTTAGGAGAGAAAATTGGTGACATCAGAAAAGCATAAAATTGAAAGTTCTTTTGCCTTAATAACTACAATAATCCAAAATGCAGCTGTGAATAATTGCCGTCAACATACACAGGTGGTCTGTAGCCTTATATCACCAGCAAGAACAGCTGGTACATTCTGTCTCACCTGTGTGTGTAAGCAAATTGTTAGGTTTGTGTTCTCTTGTCTTCTTTGGCAATTTGTCTCCTACAGAGAGAGTGAGGGAAGTCCCACCAGTACACAACTGGTGTGTTGCATCTTTACTATTCTCTTGCTGCGGTTCATTTGCCCTGAAACCGCTGGGTGACTTTACCAACCTGACAAGACAAAGGATAAAACTCTTCAAACTAAGACTTTCACATAGACACAGTTACTCACACATCACCAAAGGCCACTTGGTCTTTTCACTACTGATGTACTACAATACTTTTATAATTTATACATTTTATTAGTTCATTTTGACATTAACCAAGCAACTGGATTCACTTACTAATACAAGTTTCTATTTGGCGTAAGCTGTTCAAGGAGTGACCTGTTCTGTCCTATCTTAATACTAGTGTCATTATCGAAGTAGTTTCTGCCGTTGTTGACTCTTTCAACAAAATCTCCTGAACCAGTGACTGCATGTGGATACTAGAAAGCCACTCGAAGAACGCAGATCTCCTCCAAGGCCTTTCTTTATCTCGCAATGTTAACGAAAGTGCTAAATAGTTTGTGTATCCGCCCCCTGATTTGATCCGCTATAAAATTCAACGACTTCTTTCTTGGCCAATGCAACATCCCTAAAATCGGGCTAGTAATCAACTCAGTCAGTTGACATGAGCAACATCATAAAATGACCCCTTAATTGCTAAATTTTTGCACAATGCAATGCCCTTAGAAATTCCCACAAGGAGCAAAATAAATTAGACAATGAATTGCCTTTCCTCAAATGATAACAGATCTTAATCACAGTTGTGCAATCTCTACACCAGTAATGCAAATTGATAATGCTTCATGCTTGAATATCATAAGAAATATAGGAAAACACAGGAAACAACTTTGTTCTTCTATATAGACATTTGACATGATGGTTCAAATGACAACAGAAAACAGTGAATTCTCCACCAAAAAGAGATACACTGATTCTATCATCCTCTGGTGAGCCACTGCGCCTTCTTGTTTACGTTGCAATGACATGCTATAATATGTCGGTAGTTGGTCTGTTGTTGGTGTATTTACATCGGCTGGGTCATCCCTGTACGACTGACTCAGATCTGCTCATCTGGGATCCAGAGCTCTGCAGTTCAGTGCTAACAGAGATTCCTTTCCTATAAAAAAATAACACTCTTTCATGTGCTGAATTCCTGAGAGCCATGCATCAGAGTGGTTTGTGTGTGTGTGTGTGTGTGTGTGTGTGTGTGTGTGTGTGTGTGTGTGTGT